>NC_091466.1:71184291-71484291 GCF_027789765.1 Dendropsophus ebraccatus | reverse complement strand
TTTCCATTTATCTGACTGTTTGATGAAAAGTGCAGATATTATTATTAAAAATAATAGTCACAGAATGGAATCAGGACACCTTGGGCTATAAAATTATTAGAGAGGAGCACGACTCGAGCATGATTGAGTCCGATCATACGGCATTTGAATACTGGTGGCTTAAGTTGTAGGATGCAGCCCTAGGGAAGGTGGAAAACATGGATACAGCCACAAGCCACAAGCCGTATCCACATTTTCCTGGACTCCTTAGGGCTGCTTGAGTTGAGCTCATTTCTAAAAATGATTTTTTTTATTTTTTTTTTTACAAAACTCAGTTTTGTTTGGAATGACCACAGCTTCTCTACAAAAACATAGTATTTATTTTTAACCTTGGTTGTTTTTTATGTTAAGCTTTAAAGGGATTGCCAGGGATTTATCGTTTATTTTTATGAAACATCTGAGAACAGTATCAAAAAAACAAGACATACTCATCTGACCTCTTCCAACACTTCAGAATTCAACAGGAGACAGCACTTCAAAGTGGAAAACGTGATGCTTTTATTCACATCCTACTTCGGCAACGTTTCGTCTGGTTCTCAGCCTTTCTCAAGCGTGGAGAAAGGCTGAGAACCAGCCGAAACGTTGCGGAAGTAGGATGTGAATAAAAGCATCACGTTTTCTACTTTGAAGTGCTGTCTCCTGTTGAATTCTGTGGATTTTCACCTGGACGGAGGGGTCCAGTCCGGTGAGACGAGCACTCTTATCTACCTGTTCTATTTTGGACATTGGCCTGTGCTGTTTTTGCTCTTCCAACACTTGTCAGATCCCTCTCTAGTCAACACTTCCTGCTACCTCTCGGCAGATAACATATGAACACTCCAGTCAATCACTGTCTGTAGAGGGTCACCTGTGCAGTCAGTGATTGGCTGAAGTGGTCACATGCCCCATGTTAAGAAAAAGCTGAAAGTAGAGACCGACAGGAAACTCGGACAGGATCGATAGTAGTGAAAAAACAGTAAAGAAAAAAAGCATGCCTAGTGTTATATAACATACACTTTTCTTCTTGTTATATTGAAAAAACAGTAAAGTATTTATTTTACTTTTTTTACTGGTATCTTTTTTTTTATTTTTTATTTTTTAACTTGTTCATTGCCAGACAAGACCCTTGATCATCATTACATTTTTTAAATGTACATGTTTAAAATTCACAAATACAAAAGAAAGCAAGTTGTTTTTTTGTCATAGGATAAAAAAACAAAACACAAAAATCAGAACAACCACCCCCTTCCACTGCCCCCCCCCCCCATTAAGGTTTTACTTTTTAAACGTATTATTGTATTCTTTTACCAATCATAAAGAAATTAAAAACAAAGGTACATAAGCAATATAAGCATTCACAAAATCGTTTGCAAGCTGTAATATGCAAAATGTGAGTTCATGGTAAAAGCCAACAAAAACACAAAAATTTCCCAATTACTTCTTTATGTTGATGATTGATTAGTTTTAAGTGGACCCACCGTACTGTTTGAGTTTGGCCACGTTTTCTAAAGCCGAACACTCTGCATTTGATTTCCAGTGGCTGAAGAAGTTTGATGCTGCCCTAGGGCTGCCAGGAAAACATGGATACAGCCTATGGCTATATCCATGTTTTCTAGGATTCCCTAGGTCGGCATCCAACTTCTTCCGCCGTCCAAAGTAAAATGCCAAGGGTTTAGGGAACTTTTCCAAATCTGAACAGTTCAGCAAGTCCACTCAATACTTCCTATGACCCATTTTTATAATCCCTGCTCTGTCCGAGGTAAGTTCTTATTTTAGGGATCGATACTCATGTTGATGTAGCAGCCTGTCCAAGGAGGGGGAAGTTGAATAAATGGGTGGAGTGTGACTGCAGTGTCCGGATAAGAGGTGTGGGTATAATTGTACAATGTGACTTTATGTCTTTTTTTTTTTCTTTAAAGCGGCACTATCAGCAGGTTCTTCCCAGAGAACCAAGTCCGCTCAGCAATAGTCTCAAGGGCTTCATAGTTTTATATTGTTATGGAGATCTACTGGGATGTCTTCCAACCTAAGTATTTTATTCTATATATTCTGTGTATAAAAATCTTCTACAATCTGTAGGTCATCATAGTGTAGTCAAGTCATCATTAAAGGGGAACTGCAGGTAGAGGTTAAAAAAAAAAAAAGAGCCTTCTGTAGAAGCAAATAGCATTACCGAAAATACATTCGTTTGGAGCTTTTTTGGACCGTATTATGTGGTTGTACAGCACTTCCTGGTTGAGCAGTTGTACACAGTACTACAGGTTCCAGAATGCAATGCTTTCCCTCAGCTGTTCATCATAGTCCTCCACCCTGCACATCCCCCCCAAATCTGTAGCAGAACATCTAGGCTGTGTTCACACATTGCAGTTTCATTGTGTTACTGAATTATTTGCATTACTTTATCATTTCATTGTAGTCCCACCCACACAGCACACAGTTACTACCTGTAACAGCACACAGCACGTTGTATTCTCTACCTGTAACGCTGATATTGGAATCATTCATCATTTCTGTGAAAACGCTGCAGTACTGCAATGAAACTCCAACATATGTGAACATAGCCCTAATTTCACTGCAGAGTTTTGCACAATCAGTGAAGTTGCAGCAGCTGCTTCTGGCTGATCAGAGATGGTGAATCACTCAGGGGATTGGGGGATCCAGCCAAGCCTCCTGTGGCATCATGCCCTGCCCCCTGTCTGTATCATCAGCCTGTGCTCAGCAAACACACACAATGTGAGACAGAGGCATGAAAGATTTGTCTAATTTGGGGGGGGGGGGGAGCAGAGGGAGCAGGAGACAATGTGGATTTGCACAGAGGACATTTTTCTTCCTGGATTTCAATCAGCTACCAGTGTGGCAGAACCACACAGATATGGTAAAATATTATATAGACACATCTATATAACTTTTAATAAAAAACAAGTTTACCTTATGTGGAGTTCCCCTTTAACATGTGTTGGACCAAATGGCCAATAGTTTACATTGGTTCTAGAGGTTTGCTGGACTTGCTAGTTCTTTAATGTCTGCTTGGTTTGTTTAGCTTTGTATTTCATCCTGCACGTACAGGTCTTCATCTGTAGGTCATCAATATTTCAAAGTTTAAAAATTCAAGCATTTATACAAGCTACGAATATCTGTTTGACTAGGTAGAACGTGGATATCTTGTTGGGTTCCTTAGACTCTTGCCATTCCTGGAACAATGTGATCCAGGAAAGATGCAAATACAAAAAGTAGATATCAGGCGATGAAGTATAACCAATCTCTTCAAACAGAGTCTGTATCAGAATAACAGAATGGGATTCGGAGACCTTATGCGTCACAGCAAGTTTCACGATTTAGTCGACATGAAGTATAGACTGAAGGCATCCAATAAAACAAACACATTAGGAAAACACATTTTTCATTAGTTTTATGGTGACACTTCACATGTAAAGCATATTTCTTAAACCCACTTAGCCATTAGTTACACCCCTTAGGCCTGACACTCAAAGAGTTTTATGCCGAGTGTTGTCGAATAATAATAGCACCGGCCATATGCCGGCTTCCATCACCGGGGTGGTAAAGCTTAATAGAACTTTTAAATCTAACTACAAGCCCATAAATAATAGCCCTCGCCTACCAATTAAACCTTGATGTTAATAAATGTTTAGCCCGGTGTAAATAGAATACTTTACAGGTGAGTAGTCATCCTGCCGAAACCCAGAGAATAAAATACTACTTTGTTTGCTGAGGTTTTTCGGCGTGGACAAGGAATGGCACAGCGCCCATAAAGTAATGCATTATTTTTTATGGGTAAACTTTAAATGAGTTTTGCTTTAAAGTATGCAGAAGTTGTAAAAATAAAACTCGGCTCAGAGGAAATTGATGAGCGCGCATATTCCCTATCTTCTGGGATTTTTTATTCCCCCGTACCTTTACTTACGGTAGAAGCAAAATAAAGAGATTTTTTTTAAATATATAAATTTTAATTATGCAGGTAAATAATATAGGAAAATACATATTAGAAGGAAATTACCCATGAATGCTGTAGATTGTTTATACTACATCACATAGGAGAGCCGACAGGTCCTCTGTACTACACCACACAGGAGAGCCAACCCATCCTCTATACTACCCCACACAGAACACATCCCCTATACTACACCACACAGGACAGATCATCTTTCCCATTTTGCCTTATTTAACCGAGTTGTGGACTATTATCTCCTCCCTCTGTGTCTCTGGCGGACGCCGCGTTCCTGTCACCCCCCTATGTGGCCACTTACCTCGTCCTGCTCCTGTGTGCCAGCTCTCTGAACTTTAAAGGGGCAGTACATCCTTAATTGGTTAAGTTGCAACAAGGACTCCCTATAAATGTCTCCCCCCACCCTGGCCCTGTGTTGGTGCCTCTGCATGCTTCCCATAAGTGTGTGGTCCCAGCTCACCCGTGCTTCCTGCCCTCCCTGGTTCCAGCTATCTGTGGTTCCTGCCTGTGAGTGCCATCTCAGTTCCAGCTGTGTGTCCTGCAGTGTTCCAGCCTGGCTACCAAGTCTCCAGCTCCACCTTGTCCGTCTACAATTGTTTATCTGTTTTAGTGTGGTTCAAAAAATTTGCTCATCTATGCTTACCTGTCTGTGTTCCCCCAGTATCCTTCCTCTCCGGTGTCCCCCTCAGCCGCCAGTAATTGGGTGAGCGTACTGTCACTATTGTCTGGAGTCTGGAGTGACATCCCACTCACTGGCTGCGGCACTGTCCCGTCTCAGTCAGTCAGTGATTGGCTCAGCTGGAGAGTGAGAGCCCGCTAAGGCAATCACTGACTGACTAAGTTGGGTCAGCGCTGCAGACAATGATAGGCTGAGCGGGTTGTCATTATTGTCTCTA
Source organism: Dendropsophus ebraccatus (assembly GCF_027789765.1). NCBI lineage: Eukaryota > Metazoa > Chordata > Amphibia > Anura > Hylidae > Dendropsophus > Dendropsophus ebraccatus. The sequence continues at coordinate 71,479,413 of NC_091466.1, read as the reverse complement.
GAGTGACAGCCCCCTCAGCCAATTACTGGTCACGGCCATGTTCCATCCCAGTCAGGTTGAATGGGCTGGAGACTGCTGAAGACACCGGAGACCCGGTGGAGGACACCGTGGGAGTGCAGACAGGTGAGAAGACCTTTTGTTCTTTGTTTGTTTAGATCTGAACTTGTTCCGATCTTTGCAAAAAAAAAGTTTGGGAAGTTCAGTTCACTCATCTCTATATATAACATATCTTCTGGTTTCGGACACAGTAGCACAGTGCCATAAGTCAGGACGTGTTCTCGGTGCTCAGCTTGGATACAAAGTGGACTGCACTAGGGAGATGGAATTACATTTGCTTTTCTGTATTAAACTTCTAACCGGCTTCCATTTCTTTACCCATTGATGGGATTAACCCCTTCATTTCCACACCCCCCAAAAATGTCCTTTTGAAGTATTATAAACCCTTCATGGTCAATAGAATATCATTATTTCATCCATTTATCTACAGTCGACACAGATATCCATGGCAATTACTGATACTGCGAAAACTGGTTTTGAAATTGCAAAGTCACTTATATATTAGCATTTCAAAACCTCCGCCTGAATGGACATTGCTAGAAGACTCATTTGCACATCACAAATTAATAACTAATAAGCCAGGCCTGGGGTTTTTCCATTAGGTTCTCCTACAAGATTTCCTACTGACACCCATCATCCTTGTATCTTCAGGGATTCGCTTCAATGGCTTTTATTTGGCATAAAATGTGAAAGTCTTTGAATGGGGGAGGAGGGGAGTTATATAGAAATGTAGAACTATATTAGAGTATTATGTATCATAAAAAAACTATTTTGCCTTCTGGAAACGGCACTACTCAGGTCATTGGACTGGGTGCCGTATAGGCTTCAATACCAGCCTATAGAAAAAGGGGTGCTATTTCTAGAAGAATGCCACCATGTTTTTCTACTGTCATACAACCAACTTACAAGGAACATGTCCATAGTTTTATGTTTTTTAAACCATGGTCACCGTGAAACATAGACAGGCTCCATGATCACAATAATATATAACTCACACTTAAAAAATACCATCACAGAGAAGATGCAGATGTTATGCCAAGGGAAAGCTAGTACAAGGGGGTCATGGTTGCTAGAGTTCAGTTTCTGACCTTGGATACGCCTTAAGTGAAAGGTGTTATGTGTCATTTTAGTCCCTTGTAATTTCCCCCGGGAACATACACAGAGTGCCTGTTCATGGGTGCCTTGGAGCACCCTCAATGTGAAGCTAGCACAAGAGACGCTAGGATGCCCAGAGCAGAAAGTATAAGACCAGAGAACAGTTAAAAGGAAAATCTTCAGCACTGCTGTGTGATCTATCATGTTACAAAAAAAAAAATATTTCTTTATCCTGGGCCAGTGGCGTAGCTACCATGATGGCAGACCACACAGCTGCTACAGGGCCTGAGAGGTAGGTATCGTCTGTATTATGGTACACTACTCTCAGAGCACCCCGATGGCAGCAGCACCAGTGCTCCACCTATCAACCTGTAAGGTGACAACAACCCCCTGATCGCAGCACTCTCCTGACCAATGCAGCGTTCCTGCATTTTCTTAGCCTTCCCGACACATGAGTAATTTCACTCGTGTGCCGAAGACCTGTCAGAACAGTGGAACATTGCACCGGATTAAGTGAGTGTGGGGTTCAGGGACAGGAATAGCACGTCACTAGAGATGAGCGAACCAGGTTCGGGTTCAAGTGGATCCGAACCCGAACGATCGGTATTTGATTAGCGGGGGCTGCTGAACTTGTATAAAGCTCTAAGGTTGTCTGGAAAACATGGATACAGCCAATGACTATATCCATGATTTCCACATAGCCTTAGGGCTTTATCCAACTTCAGCAGCCACCGCTAATCAAATACCGAAAGTTCGGGTTCGGATCGACTCGAGCATGCTCCAGGTTCGCTCATCTCTACACTTCACTTACAGCACTCCCCATACCCCCCAGACAGCTGGGGGGAGGGGGCGTACTAGACTCATGGTGCCCCATACAGTTTTTTGCTATTAAGTCCCATGAATCCTAGAGAAGGCAAGGCAGGGCAGCAGCCAAAAGGCACAGCAGTGGCGGGAGAGCGAGAGCTGACAGTGATCACAGATCCGCCTCTGTGGCTCTGTTGGCTGGGATACAGATTTTGTTTTTAACAACGTGCCGGCTCATATAACTGCACTGAAGGGACCTGGCAGCTGAGAAAGGAAAGGATGAGCCCAAACCATGATCCCCCAGCTCCCCCAGTGTCCAGTGAAGAGGAAATTTTAGGAATATTCTTCCTAAATGTTGTTGTTCCATTTTGGAAACTTGCACAAAGCCTGGTGTGTAGGCCAGCAGAAGTATGAGTAACCCTTTGTATCCTGGCTGGTTAAGCTGCGGCTTGACAGTGAAAAATAAAGACTCACAGCTTAGACCCTGTTCTTCTCACAGGAGTTGTTACCTTATGGATTGTTCAAGCTGCAAGCCCTTTGTTATTATGTGCACCTATGATTTTTAAAGCGCAGCAACTGGGTCCCAACGGATAGACTTTTATCTGACTGTATTACTATAACCTAACCTATTGCTTACTGCATATAGTTACAGTGTGCATGTATATGCTGGCAGTTTGTAAGAAGGTGTGCAGTGACTGTGTGTGATGAGAGTCTAGACTGTTAGTGTGCTTAAACTAGTCACCATTCCCAAGGTCACTACCAGGAAGTGTAACCGAGCACTAGAGAACCCGAACCGGGTCCATCCGAACCCGAACGATCGGCATTTGATCAGCGGGGGCTGCTGAACTTGGATAAAGCTCTAAGGTTGTCTGGAAAACATGGCTACAGCCAATGACTATATCCATGTTTTCCACATAACCTTAGGGCTTTATCCAACTTCAGCAGCCACCGCTAATCAAATGCCGAAAGTTCGGGTTCGGATGGACTCGAGCATGCTCCAGGTTCGCTCATCTCTACTGAGCACCCCTCTGCTGCTGTTGAGGTGTTTCACTTTCAGGTGTATTATTATTATTATTATTATTATTATTATTATTATTATTATTATAGAGAGCTTACGATTACCTGTTTACTCGTACCCTATTGTCACCCATACTGATCGAATATTGATTTTTCCATGCTAAACATTAAATTGGTTCATGGTACTAAGTTACTTCTCTCTGTAAGTGTATTGATAGTGTATTCAGTGTGTACCAAGCAGGGTGGGGGTCTCCTGAGTCAACCCCTGTCAAAAGACGAGAACAAAATTCCGTCAAGACTCAGGGGGAGGCACTGCTGAGTGAGAGTCAGACCCCCAGGTGGTGTTACATAAGTTATACAGGTGGTGGACAGTCTACTGGTGCAAAGTTATTAAATATCCTGAACTATTTCCTAAGGTTGGCATCCGATGGGAGGAGTGGTTTACACATGACTGGAGGTCCACTAAGGTCCCATATTGCTGAGAGGTCCTTGATAAGTGTTACTCTCCAACCATTCCACCAGTCCGCTTTTTTTTTTTATTCAGCTATGCCCTCAGTGCACCCAAGGTGCTAATTTGCATATATTTTAGGAACAAATTACTCCAAAATGGCGCTACCTAGAAAAATAAGAACATGCCTGATCCCTGAGACCACCCAGCACCCCCCTACACCATTACTGCCTGCTGTACACTATCACCACCCACTATTAAGCTCCTGGAGGCCAGCCACCAGCCAGCCCTGTTTCTCTGCACCTGTACCGTCAACACACAATGCCCAGCTCCTGTTTCCTTGCTTTCCTTCAGTGCTGTGTATCAGTAAATAGCTTTGCCTGTTGACGGCCCTGGTGCTCTCTTTCTCTGGTATCGGGTACGCCATCTAATAAAACGATTTAGAATCAGAGACAATTTAGGGTTTGGGGTGAGGGGGGGTTGTTTAGGTGTTAGTTTTCCAATATAGGGAAGACACATAGCTTAATAGTAAATAAGATTTTTTTTTATAAATTTGCTTTTATTTTTTAATTTTTTTTTAAAAAAATTACCCGTTATTTGACTGCCATACCCCCCTACCCACAGCTTCTGAATATGAACTGATAAGTTCAGATTAGAAAAGTAGCACTGTCTAGACTTCAAACTAAATGTGTAGTAGAGTTAAAGGAGTTGTCCTGGATAAGAAGAACCTGTGTGATATCTTACAAAAACAGCACCACATCTGTCCTCGGATTGTTAATGGTATTACATCTCTGTTCTATTCTCTTCAATGGAGCTGGACAACAATAGTGCTGTTTCTGGAACAGAGCTGCAATTTTAAAAAAAACAAAACCTGGACACCCCCCTTTAACTCTGCATCAAATCTATACTCTGTTACTAGAGACAGACTGAGCCTAACAGCAAGCAGTAATCAGCAGATTGTAGAGAAGTGAGACACCTAGTGGCAGCTACGGTACTGCTACGGAGCTGACTTAATACGCACACTTACAACACATGGCGTTATAGGATTATAAGAAAGCGTTGCAGAATTTGATGTATTATCAGAAATCATGTGACTCATAAAATCCCCATAAAAAAAGGCAGCAGGGAGCACAATGTCAGACATCACTTCCTGCAGGACATTCAGCAGCTGGTAAGTACTGAAAGACAAGAGACTTACAAATCTACACTACCGTTCAAAAGTTTGGGGTCACCCAAACAATTTAGTGTTTTCCATGAAAAGTCACACTTCTTCACCACCATACGTTGTGAAATGAATAGAAAATAGAGACAAGACATTGACAAGGTTAGAAATACTGATTTGTATGTGAAATAACATTGTTCTTACATCACACTTTGCTTCCGTCCCAGAATCCTCCTTTTGCAGCAATTCCAGCATTGCACACCTTTGGCATTCTAGCTATTAATCTGTTGGGGTAAGCTGGAGAAATTGCCCCCCACGCTTCTAGAAGCAGCTCCCACAAGTTGGATTGGTTGGATGGGCACTTCTGGCGTACCATACGGTCCAGCTGCTCCCACAACAGCTCAATGGGGTGGTGATCTGGTGACTGCGCTGGCCACTCCATTACCTAGGATAGAATACCAGCTGCTGCTTCTGCTGGAAATAGTTCTTGCACAATTTGGAGGTGTGTTTAGGGTCATTGTCCTGTTGTAGGATGAAATTGGGTCCAACCAAGCGCTGTCCACTGGGTATGGCATGGCGGTGCAGAGTGATAGCCTTCCTTATTCACAATCCCTTTTACCCTGTACAAATCTCCCACCTTACCAGCACCAACCCCAGACCATCACATTACCTCCACCATGTATAACAGATGGCGTCAGGCATTCTTCCAGCATCTTTTCATTTGTTCTGCATCTCACAAACGTTCTTCTTTGTCATCCAAACACCTCAAACTTGGATTCATCCGTCCACAACACTTTTTTCCAGTCTTCCTCTGTCCAATGTCTGTGTTCTTTTGCCCACCTTAATCTTTTTCTTTTATTGGCCAGTCTCAGATATGGCTTTTTCTTTGCCACTCTGCCCTGAAGCCCAAAATCCTGCAGCCGCCTCTTCGCTGTAGATGTTGACACTGGTGTTTTGCGGGTACTATTTAATAAAGATGCCAGTTGGGGACCTGTGAGGCGTCTGTTTCTCCAACTAGAGACTCTAATGTGCTTATCTTCTTGCTTAGTTGTGCAACGCGGCCTCCCACTTCTTTTTCTACTCTGGTTAGAGCCTGTTTGTGCTGTCCTCTGAAGGGAGTAGTACACACCGTTGTAGGAAATCTTAAATTTCTTAGCAATTTCTCGCATGGAATAGCCTTCATTTCTAAGAACAAGAATAGACTGTCGAGTTTCAGATGAAAGTTCTCTTTTTCTGGCCATTTTGAGCGTTTAATTGACCCCACAGATGTGATGCTCCAGAAACACAATCTGCTCAAAGGAAGGTCAGTTTTGTAGCTTCTGTAACGAGCTAGACTGTTTTCAGATGTGTGAACATGATTGCACAAGGGTTTTCTAAAAATCAATTAGCCATCTGAGCCGATGAGCAAACACATTGTACCATTAGAACACTGGAGTGATAGTTGCTGGAAATGGGCCTCTATACACCTATGTAGATATTGCACCAAAAACCAGACATTTGCAGCTAGAATAGTCATTTACCACATTAGCAATGTATAGAGTGTATTTGTTTAAAGTTAGGACTAGTTTAAAGTTATCTTCATTGAAAAGTACAGCGCTTTTCCTTCAAAAATAAGGACATTTCAATGTGACCCCAAACTTTTGAACGGTAGTGTATATAAATTTCTGGCACCAGCTGATTTTAAAAAAATATATAATTTTTTTGTTGCCGGAGCACCCCTTTAATTGGTAATATTCTTTTAATTTACACTAGGGGGCGCATTCTTCTACATTTTACAGCTGCTAACATCTTTTTGGCTGCACATCACATTCCAAATAAGTATAAGAGCTGAGTAGTCAAAAAAATAGAATATTAAGAAGTCCAGAGGGGAAATCTGTATAGGGGTCAAAGGTGGGGAGATAAGCTACGTCTGTTCCTCCTTAATTAAACTACCAGTAGGTATTTCATGTTCTCAAGAAGAAAGGTCAATGAATGCAAGCCGCCAATTAAAATCAATTACGAATGAGGCCGGCCATTTCTATGCTCCCACATTACTCATTTATTTCAAGATAGTCCAGATACTTTCACACTGCGGCAGATGATGATTTCAATTAACTATAAAAGACGGCTGCTCGGATGAAACTACAGAATCCACCACCTCTAGATACACAGGGTGGGGAATCTGATCTGAGGTTCAGGAAAAGATTCCAAAATAATGTGTATTATTATTATTAGGAAGTTTCTCTGAACTCCCTGACACTCATTGTTGACAAGGCAAATGGTAACACCCAGTTGTCAATTTATTCATACAGTTACAGGAGGAATGAAGGAGGAATGTAGTTTTGCAACAGTTGGGAGTGCCAAGGTTTGCCATCACTGTTATATAGTATGGATCCCTCTGTGCCGTCCCCATATAGTATAGGTCCCTCTGTGCAGTTCCCATGCCCATATAGTATCAGACCTCTCTGTGCACCCCCACATAGGATAGGTTGGTCTCTGCAGCATCTAAACAGTACCTTATCCCCCCATGCAGCTCCCACCCCTCATATAGTATCCTCCTCAGTCCCATTTGATAACAACCCCCCGCGCCCCCCCCCCCCCCCCCCCCCCCCCCCCCCCCCCCCCAGCTACTGTATAGCATCAGGCAGCCCCTATGTGCAAAACACGAACACACTTCTAATTTTTGCCTCAAAGTAGTTGTGCAGTGATGACAGTGCTGGAGCATAGAGGTATACAGCAGCCTCTCGTGACCACAGGCATTACGCTGTCTGCAGTCCCAGAGTGATTGACAGCATGAGGAGCCATTGGCTTCTTGTGCTGTGAATCAGAATTACCTACAGTATTTAAGGGCTTCTCAAACTTTTTGAGCAATCCATGTGCCGTTGCCGGGGTTGCTGGTACTGATGTTGGGCCTGCTGGTGGATCCTAGTGTTTTGGAGGCTACTTGTCACAGTGGCCAGGAGTGGTAACACCCACCCCAAGACACACGGCAACCGGACCTTGGTTAGGACTATATTCCACGAAGCAATAATCAGCCGAATCGGAGCGATAATCGGCCAAATCAGCCCAATTCGGGCGATTATCGCTCCGTGGAATAGAGAGAATGATCACCCAATGATCGTGTCATCGGCTGACCGTTCATTTAGGTTCAGACCTAAAATCATTGTTCGCCACCAGCGCATCGCTACAGTGGAATAGCAGTGCACGGCAGCGACCGACGATTTTAGCAGCACCATACATTGCCTGTCCGGGCTGCAGGTCTCCTCCCTCTCTCCCAGGGTCCCGAGCGCAGCAGCTTCGGAGCGGGGCTGTCTGAACTGACAGACCGCTCAGCCAATCACTGGCCGGGACCGCCGCGGCCAGTGATTGGCTGAGCAGTCTGTCAGTTCTGACAGCCCTGCTCTGAAGCTGCTGCGCGCGGGACCGGGAGAAGGAGAAGACCTGCAACCCGGACAGGTAATGTATGCTGCAAGAGCTGCAAGGACATCGGTAATGATGTCCCTGCAGCCCTCGCTTAACGATCATCGGGGCTGTGGAAAAGGCCCAGTAAACTGCTAGATTGGCGCTCGTTTACATTATTGATCGGGCCCCATCGGCCCGTGGAATAGAACCCTAATGTGAGGTGCAAGGTATAGGTGCAAGTACAGCGGCAGAGATGGCAGAGTGCTACTTTAAACAATTTTTTTTTAAACTTTACTTATAAAAGTCAAAAACAGCCACAAACAGTGCTCAGGTAGTTAGTGCAAAAACAACAATACTGATCCAACAGGTAGGCAGGTGAGTTGATAGCACAGTAACAGGTGTCAGGGACCGGATAGGAGGGCCTCTTGCCTAGTGCACTATGTACTCTGCCGGGATGTGGTGAAGAGTTTCTATAGTGTTGTATGGAGTCCCAGTTATCTCATCTGACCTCCTTCTGCCTCACAGTGTCGGGTTTCTAGCTTGTAGCAACAGGTCTGCTCACCTCTATGTCTGGAACTAGACTGAGTACCTGAAGGAAGAGCAGAATAGAGAAAGTGTGTGTGTAGCTGGATCTAGTGTTATCTGCAGCTGTGCTGTGTGAGGGTGACATCTTGTGGTTGGAGTAAGGAACAGCAGCCTCCTGTCCTATGCTGTGACACTAAATACTTCTCTACCAGTTATAAACCAAAACCACAGTGCGGCAATACTGCTCCGCCTGTAGTATCCAACACCACAGGGCAGAAATAAATACTGCTCTGCCTGTAGTATCCAACACCACAGGGCAGAAATAAATACTGCTCTGCCTGTAGTATCCAACACCACAGGGCAGAAATAAATACTGCTCCGCCTGTAGTATCCAACACCACAGGGCAGAAATAAATACTGCTCCGCCTGTAGTATCCAACACCACAGGGCAGAAATAAATACTGCTCAGAAATAACAAACACCCTGCAGACCACCGCTGTCTGACAATTCGAGGGGTAACGTTTTTGAAGGATCCTTGGATACTCTAGGAACCGTATAATCGTACAGATTCAGAAAAGTTCCCAAGGATATTTCTAGTGACCGTCCACAGTTTACTCATCTGACCCTGTCTGAAAACTCCCACTTAGCCCCGCCCACAACGGTACAGTTGGCCCCGCCCCTTGACACCCATTGGTTGGCTGACGTGAAGGGGGTGGGGTCTAGACCTTTCGGCCAGCCTGTTCCAATGGCTGACGAGGGGGCGGGGCCAACTGGTGTTGTGGGCGTAACTAAGTGGCGCTAATGCCGCAAGGCTCCGCCCACTTAACTCAATCTGCAGTTGATAAAACATGACTTTTTACTTGAACAAGCACCATGACGTATGATATAAAATAAGGTATGAAAACCGCTAAATTTACCCTTTACACCTGTGTAGAGATGTCAGAATGCAAAAAGGAGGTGGCAGTGTCACTTTAAGTACCCGCTAGTTAGTGAATCTAATTTAAAAAAAAAAAGAAGTAATTGACATCCGACTGCGAGTATGTAAATGCTGCCCCGTTGACCCCCTCTGGCGGAGCATGCTGTACCTGCTCCGCGCTCCGGCTTGCTTCGAGGGTTCCCGGCTGGATATCCCACTTAGCCAATCAGTGTGCTGCCCCGTGCCGCAGCGCACTGACTGGCTGACCGATAGGAGAACGAGAAGCAAGCCATGGGGGTTATTGGCGTTAAGTTTGACATACTTGCAGCTGGATGACAACCCTGCTGCGAGTATGTCAGCCCATTGAAGTGAATGGGCAAGTATCTGCAGCAAATTTCACTACAAAATCCGCTGTGGATACGTTACGTGCGAAGCTACCCTTAGGGTGTATTTTACATAGTAAAAAATTATTCTCAGCTTTGGCTCCTTTTTCTACTTATTTCAGATGGGAAATCCCAATTTGACTCAAATTAGTTCAAAAACTGCTAACACTATAAAAATGATTAATGTATACAGAACATTGTAAATGAACTATTGGCAGTAGATCCTCTTCCTCGGTAATGTATGATTCATAGCCGTTTATAATGTATTCATAACTGATTGGCAGATCGTCAAGTGATTTTTTTTTTTTTGTGTAGCGCCTAGCCATACATGAATTTTAAGTGAAACACAGTCGGAAGTGAAACACGTCGGCTAGAAGATCTGTTCAACCACAAGGTAATTCTAGTAAAATCTAAAAATTAAACAGTCAGATGTGGACATTTACATTTATTTTCCTACATCCATGTATAAAAAATTCTAAATTACTATCAGTGCTAATGATATACGAAATTAATATATGTACATTTTTGGAGAAACCTGCAGGGAATGCCAGAGAATCAGTATTTATAGGTGGTTTAGATAGCTTTAAAAGGCATTGTCCTATGGATTCATGTAACATTCAGGCAGTGCGCCTCTACGCCGAAACTTTGAGATGATTAACGGTGAAAATAGATGAAACTCGCTAAGAAGCTGAAATTAATTTTGATTTGCTTCATTAACATTGCAGCTCCTCCAGAAAGATGAAGAGAACAAATGTGAATATCAGCTATTTCGTACAAAAAAATAATTCTACATAATAAATTGTTTATAACAAATTACATTATCGGCCTTTTCCCTCCGCCCAGAGAAAATGTTAATTCTCCCTCAGAATGCTGAGTGTGCCTGTGTGAACGGTGCTTAAGTCTAGAACACTCTGCAGACAGTTCTAGTGCTCATCAGGTTATAGATCAGGGATGGGGAACATGTGGCTCTTCAGCCGTTGCAAAACTACAATTTCCATCATGTTTGGCTGTCCAGGCATGATGGTAATTGTAGTTTTGCAACAGCTGGAGGGCCACATGTTCCCCATGCCTGTTATGGTTCATATTTGCAGCGTTCGGGGTTGAAGTGGTCACAATGCTGGGCCCCCAGACACTGTGGAGGTGTCACCACGTGTTGCGGCTCTCTGGAAGGGATGGTAAATTGTGGAGCACCCCAATAGAAAATAAGTCCACAGTAACTTCTTTACTGAAGAAAGTGCAAAACAATACAGGCAAAGCACTGAGCTGGCTTCTCCAGTCTCCAATCCGTAGCAGAAGAAGGGGTTTATTTGTGCAAGGGAAAGGCCTAAGCTAGCAGTCTTCTTCTAGGCCTCTGCAGGCTAAAGAGCTGGTGACCCGGGGCCTATAGAGTAAGCCTCCTCTTCTTTGTCTTCTATGCGGTTTAGCAGAGTTTCTTCACCTCTCTAGTATCTATCTGCAGAACAACAGGCTACTGACTGGCCCACTAGAACCTTCTAGTGGGCCTTAACCCTTTGAGGACCAGACCCAAAATGACCCAGTGGACCGGGAAAATTTTGATCTTTGCACTTTAGTTTTTCCCTCCTCCCCTTCTAAGAGCTCTAGCACTCTCAGTTTTCTATCTACAGGGTCATGTTGGGGACATTTTTTAAAGGAATAGTTGTACTTTGTAATGGCGTCTTTCATTTTACCATGACATGTATGACGGAATCCCAAATATCTTATTTATGAAGATATAAATAGGTGAAATTGTAAAAAAGAATGCAATATGGTAACGTTTGGGGGGTTCCTGTGTCTACGTAATGCACTATATGGTAACAGCGACATGATACTATTATTCTATAGGTCAGTCCGAACACAACCATATGCAGGTTACACAGATTCTCTAATGTCATATTTATTTTTTTAATTAAAAAAAAAAATCCTTTTTTTTTGGCAATTAAATATTAATAAAATGGGCCTATTGTGACTCTTATAACAGTTTTAGTTTTTCACCTACGGGGCTGTATGGGGTGTCATTTTTTCCGCCATGATCTCTAGGTTTTATTAATACCATATCTGTGAAGATCGGACGTTTTGATCACTTTTTATTTAATTTATATACAGTATAATGTAACATAAAATCGGTAATCCGCGCACTTTTTTTCCTCTTTTCGTGTACACCGTTCACCGTTCGCAATGACGCTTGTTATATTTTAATAGATCGGACAATTAAGCACGCTACGGTATATAATATGTTTATTTACTTTTATATGTTTTATTTATATAATGGGACAGGGGGTGATTTCAACTTTTATTGGGGGAGGGGCTTTGGGGTAGTGTTAGTGATTTTAACTTTTTTTTTTTTATATACATTTTAAGTCCCTTTGGGGGACTTGTACATTCAATACTTTCATTTTATACACTGATCATTGCGTATAAGGGGTTAATGACATGCGGCAGCACGATCGCTGCCGGCCCCCACCTGCTATGAGGCTTCATAGCCCAGGACGTAGCGGTACGTCCAGGGTTGTCTGGGCACAGACTTCCAGGACCGGTACCGGTACGTCCTAGGTCGTCTAGAGGTTAACAGATACAGGGGGACATTTATGAAACATACGCCCAAGGCATACGCCAGGGGGAAGGTGCAGAATCGCCCCTTCTCCCTGGCGTTTTCCTCCCGTACGCCCCGCTCGCCCAATGAGCAGGCTGGCGGAGCTTGCGGGGGCGTGATAAGGTGAGGAGGAGGCGTGGCCTCCTCCCGCGCCTCTTTTATCATGATTTACACCTGCTTGGAAGCAGGTGTAGATTTTGTACGCCGGGCGCAGATTTGCCTCTTAGTGAATCTTGCCAAGGAAAAGGGGTCGGGGCCTAATATAAGACCAGTGTACTTGTACAGCGGTCTTCATAAATCCCCCCCACAGTGTTACAAATTTAGTCTGCCATAGACTTGTATTGAGTTTCCATACAGGTCTATGGGAATGACACAGCAGTTTCTTTCTAGACAAAAAAAAACACAAAGTTCAATACTAGTACACAAAACAAGTGTGCACAACAGAACAACACAGTGCAAGATAACCCTTGGAAGTACAATAAAGTGTCCATGTCCTTGTGATGTCACGTTCATTCAGTCACCTTAATGATCAAAGTGGACATGATGTCATTTCTTAGGTGTTGCTTCTTAAAGGGAAACTTTATTTTGCTAAATTGCTATAGTGTACAGAGCGCTGAGGATGAAGGTAGTTTTTGGGGGGTAGTTTTCTGGATATTAGCAGTTTATCCTGGTAGTCCTGCCCCCAGTGCGCCAATCCAAGATGGACGGAAGTAAGAAAATGACCTTCATCCTCAGCACCCCATGCACTATAGGGTAGATTTTAACAGGTTAGATGCTTTTACCTTTCTCATGAAAAGAGCTGTACCCATTTCTACAACTCAATTCTGTTTAGGATATTTTTATAGGACTAAAAAAAAAATCAGTGGCCCATAGCAACCAGAGCTCAGCTTTCATTTTTCTCATGGCTCTGGTAAAATGAAAGCTGAGTTGTGACTGGTTGCTATGGACAATTAAATCTGAGTTGTGATTGGTTACTATGGAAAATAAAAGCTTAGTTGTGATTGGTTGCTTGATAACGTTTGGGTCATTTTCCCAGTGTATATGTGTCTTGATCTGGACCCTAACAGGGAGATTTATCAAACATGGTGTAAAGTAAAACTGGCTCAGTTGCCCCTAGCAACCAATCAGATTCCACCTTTCATTTTCAAAAGAGTCTGTGAGGAATGAAAGGTGGAATCTGATTGGTTGCTAGGGGCGACTGAGCCAGTTTCACTTTACACCATGTTTGATAAATCTCCCCCTAAGGCCCCGTTCCCACTGAGGAAAGGTAGCGGAATTCCGCGACGGAATTGTCGGCCGCGAAATGCCGTTAGCCTCCCGCTCATAATGGGAGTCTATGGGAGGTGCGCGCTCCTGCCCTGTCCGCGCTGAAGAATGAACATGTTCATTCTTCAGCGCGGACAGAGCAGGAGCGCGCGCCTCCCATAGACTCCCATTATGAGCGGGAGGCTAACGGCATTCCGCGGCGGACAATTCCGTCGCGGAATTCCGCTACCTTTCCTCAGTGGGAACGGGGCCTTAAGCTGTACAAATATGTGTACATCGAGAAATTGACCAGAACATAGGGAGTAATTTATCAAGCAGTGTCTTTTATTGCCCATAGCAACCAATCACAGCTCAGCTTTCAAATATAAAAATGAAAGATGACCGCTTTTTGGTTGCTAAGGGCAACAAAGGGCATACTTGATAGATCTCCTCCTTATTATCCTCAGTTTATCCCTTATCCATAGGATAACAAACTGATTGCTCGGGGTCTAACTACTGGGACCCCCACTGATCCTGTAAACCCTATACCGAAAATAAAATTTTTGAAAACACACACAAAAAAAAAAATCTGTATACAAGCCATGGTCACTGAAGGGTAGAAATCTGCTTTCAACCTTTCCATGAACTGTAATGAATACTGAAGATACCGGAGCCGACATATTAGGAAAATAAATTGATCTTTTTGATCTCAATTATCTTATTTGCCACATGTTAAAGGAAAAAAAAATAATTGCATTTCCTTTCAAGCCGGCAAATCTTACATAAATAGTCATTATGACACTTGTCTACATTGCTTAAGTCACTCTGACTTTCTACCTCTTACTTCAATACGTTTGCAGGCAGAAATAGAACTATTTTCCAGAGTCCAGAGTCATTGAGGTCAATTTCATCATAATCATTGTGTTACTTGAAGGACACTCGATGCACCGGCTTCAATACCGGCCTGTTATTATGGCTGCTAAACTGTTTGGGTGCGTTCACATTTCGTTATGGGAAAGCTCAGGGTATATGCCAAATGTATCCATAGGACCCCTTAGATCTAATATACAGTATTAGAAGAGAGTGTCATTTTGTCATATTACAGACCAGCTGGGGTCATTATATCTTTATTCACTCTATAGAAGACAACATGGTGCAGTGACCCAAAGAAGGACATGAGCTGGACTCCTGTGGCAGGCTGGGCCTTGTGGTGCACCACAGCCCAATCTCAGTTAAACATAGGGGTCTTTGAAGGGCAACTCCCATACTCCGATAGAGAGAAGCAAACGAGAGCTGTCAGCACTCACTTGCTCCTCATTCCCCGCTCACTGACGGCACTACTACACGCGTCTGCAGTGATCGGGTGAGTGCAGGGGGCGCGCGTAGCTGTGGGGAGGGCTGCCTGGATGATAGCTTGATCGTCCGGGCAGCCCATAGCAGATAGCGGCGGTCTGCTGCCACCGCTCCTATTCCACGAGGCGACGGCAGCAGATTGTTGCTATTTACGTTGTTTGTCTTTCAACATGTTTAAAGACAACGACAGACGACGATCAACCGACATCGTTTGTGTAATCGTTTCGTGTGATAGGGCCTTTAGGCCGGTGCAGGTTTTGATACTGAAGGGGTTTCCCTTGGACACCCTAGTATCGTGATTAACAGGTTGAATGGACTTGAGGAAACTCCAGGTTTGGCAACTTCTATACACCCTAACGCTCGGGATTTGATTCCCAGCATCTGTAGAAGTTGGATGCCGCCATAGGGCTGCCAGGAAAATATGGATGTAGCTATAGGCGGCAACACACTTCTCCAGACGCCAAGAATGAAATGCCTAGCATTCGGGTTTGTAGAGATTGCCAAACCTGGACAGTTTTCTCAAGTCTGTTCAACACTATCGTTGGTGTTTTGGAGGTACCCTTGATGGTGGCGAGGTGTATGTGAAGCCGAGACACTGGAGTTTAAGAATTTGTTGCAAAGGGGTAATTTTACTGACTAATATCACCAACTCCCCCAGATCACTGCCACGACAAGACAACCACCCATGAAAAAAACCCAAACAAAATGACAAGCGTCAGATAGAGAGGTGTACAGCACACCAACACTGGACTCTGGACCAGAGCAAATGCTTTCTTTGGATTGACAGATCCCACTTCTCTAGCTGGCATCTAATGGATAAGTCTGGTTTTGGTAAATACCAGGAGAACATTACCTGTCTGACTGCATTGTGCCAGCTGTATAGGCCCACCATTACACTTTAGACTATTGTCGACCGACTGAGGTTGATTCGGCCGTCAGTCTAGTGTATGGGGCCATCCTGATGGAAAATCATGGCCGACCCCTTTGTTGACAAAAAGATAAGTTCTCACTGAGGCTTACCCCTCCCTAGAGACAACACCAGAGCGCTTGGCCATGCCGACTGCTCCTGTGTATGGGAAGGGCGTGCTGCGAGGAAGGCAGCTTAGGCCTTTTAGATTCAGTGAAATAACGGGGAAGTGTCGCTTCCAACTTTGTGGTAACAGTTTGGGTTCAGTCCATTTCTGTTTCGGCATGACTGCTCTCTAGTGCACAGGGCAATGCACAAAGACATGGAGGGGGAATTGACTGGTCGCAAACTCCACCTCATCCGACACCTCTGGGATGGACTAGAACCGAGATTGTAAGCCCAGCCTTCCCTTAACATCAATGTTTCCCACAGACTCAAATCTTCTGCAGCGCCACCACAGGAGAAATAAGGCACTACACAATTCCCATTGAAATGAATGGCCTTTATGTGCAATGTTTGTAATGTCTCGGGTCTTTCAGATTGAGACATTTTCTTTGTAGCTGCTTTTTACTCCTCAAAACCACATCATCTCCTTTAAGATGTTATTCAGAGACTCAGAGGAGGGAGTGAAGTATACTGTATTATGTTGTATGCCCACGATTGTGCTTTATGCATTACTGCTTTGTAAATTGCTTTCTATAGGTACAATGTCATTTTATATTTATGCATTTAGATTCATCTGATCTTGTGCGTACTGTGTAAACATCACACAAAGCAGCCACTTTTAAGAGCCTTGTACTTCAGTTGCCTATAATCGACTTACAATAGACTAACCACACGATTTGCATTACTAACAAGAACAACACGAGCTAAAGGACAAATGATCTAAAGGGCAATGGTCTGTGGGTAAAGAGCGTGTTCTGTATACTTCACTAATAGCATTGTAGTAAAGAGGCAAAACAACAAACACGTAACAACATACATGGGAGACCTTGACTATATACCTGTGTAGTCTGTATAATAGCACTTTATATTAAGGATATGTTCCATATCAAAATGTAGTCAATCAAAGCAGAAAATGAGTCATGTTTATCATTACTGTACCTCCCGGAATACGTTGTTTTTTTTTTGTTTTACCTAAAGCGATTAAAGGAAAATGGCCTATAAACTTAGAAAACATATTTTAAAATATTCTAAATATTTATTTTGCATCATTTCCTATGTAATACAGCCCATATGTTATACATACTGTATGTGAACAGTTAAAACTTACTACTAGGCTGCCGTATAACGCCTATACTGTACGTTGGAGCATGTGAGAAAGACCCAAACAATGCTACATATACTCAACATGTGGAATATACTAGGGTGCGTGGAAGGATCCACCCTTAGGGTCGTATTACACTGGACGATTATCGTTCAAAAATAGTTAGATTTAATTGATAATCGTTTTGTGTACTAGCAGGCAACGATTAAACAACGAACGAGAAATCGTTGATCATTTGATAGAATCTGGACCTATTTTAATCGTTGATCGTTCACAAATCGTTCAGTGTAATAACACGTCATTCCCTGGTCTATCAGCCAGGAAAGGATGAGTGCAAGAACGTCCGTAAGTAACGATCATCGTCGTGTGATAGGGTGAACGATTTAAGATTGTTTGTCATAGCGGTCATTTGAGATCGTTTATCGTTAATTGCCAAAAAATCATCCCGTGTAATACCAACCTTAGGCTATGTTCACACAACGTATAGAGACGCCGGGTCATGGAACGGCCGGTCTCTGCACGGATCATCCTTGCAGAGTCCTGATCAGCACGTGCCCGCATCAGAACCTCCCATAGCACAAAATTAAAAAAGCAGCCAGAGCTGCTCGCTTCACTGTGGGAACTGACAGTGAATTGCGGCCGCAGAAAACTGACATGTCAGTTCTTTGTGGCCCCGTGCAGGATCCGGCCAGAGCGTACACAATGTGTATACACTTCGCCGGGATCCCATAGTAGCAGAGGCAATGTGCACACACGTGTAAAGTACGGCCGTTGTTTCCGGTGGCAACACCGGCCGTACTTTTACGTAGTGTGAACATAGCCTTAGGCTGGAATCACACAGTTTTTTTGGAGCCAAAGCCAGAGATGGGATGGAAGATATAAAGAGAGTATTACTCTTTCCTGTTGGATTTACCTTCTTATTTTGGCACAAAATTTTCCCAAAAAAAACAGCTGTGTGTGTTTTCAGCCTAACCTAGCCTTCTTCTCAGCTAGAGTGCAGGATCCGGTTTAGACCTTTTACTGTAGTTGCTGACAACGCATCAGGCTGAGCACATGCACATAGTTCAGGTCACCCTCTATAGAGATATCTCATGGACTCTATCGAAGCACCCACCCCACTCGGGGGATCCTGCCCCTGAGAATGAATGAATACCAAATCAGAGAGGATAAGCTTTGTAAAGACAAGCCTCTGGCTTTCATATTTCCTGTACTGGGCTTGTTATATTTCTTTACAAACCTGCACCCTTTGATAGGAAACTGCAGCTCTGTTTTAGTATTGCTACACAATTCCCATCTCCCACGGGAGCTAACCATTGAAAATTCTTGTAGTGCAGCATACTTGTGTACTTTTTATATGTTACTGCCCATGGGGATAACATAACAATGTATTCTGAACTTTCTGTATTCTCCCGGTGACCACCCACATGATCTTCGGGTCCCCAGCTGAACAATCCTGAGGGTGACAGCCCACTCAGCTAATCAATGGCCGGGGCCAGTGGCTGAGCAGGGTTGTCACCCCAATGCGAGGCTGTCTTGGAAGTGGAGGCTTCTTTATGGTTACTCTGCCAAAAATCCCAGATAGTGTGAAGCTGCAGTAATCATCGAGCTTCTAGAAGTTTTCGCCATCTGCACATGGGATTTTTGAATCTCAGCCAGAGCCCGCTTACTTAGTTTGATGCAGCTCAAGTCAACCTGATGAAGAGAGTGTTCAACTCTGGAAACGCGTTGTTGGTCCTCAATCCACAGGAGAGGGGGCAAGTATGGGATTGCAGGGGGTCCGACCTCTGGTCCCCCTGAGGATCTCTGTATCGGCACCTGACTCCTTAATTTTGAACAGAGCCACAAGTCGGCATGTGACCTACATCTCTATTCATTCTCTATGGAGACGACCCGCAGCTCTATTTGAAACAAAGGGCTTCGGCGTCGATACAGAGATCCCTGGGGTCCTGGAGGTCGAACCCCCTGCGATCTCATACTTGTCCCTTATTCTGCAGATAGGGGACAAGTATTTTTAAATCAGCAAACCTGCTTTAACTGCTAACACCACTAAAGGGAGGATTGTTCCAGGTCAGAGGGCTGAGGTGTCCTACCTTTTATTTCCTTAATCCAGTGATGCCTCTACCAAAGCCCACCAGGAGTCTTTAGAAGGTGGCTTCGAGCTTTCATTGTCTCCCTATCCTACTGCCTCAGAGTTAATGACGCATCCATCTCCTTTGCCTTTTTTCTTTTTTAATCTTGAAGTTTTTCAACGTGTTTCGAGGTCAGAACGACCTCTTCCTCAGGTAAGTGCATATTGCCTGAGGAAGAGGTCTTAAAGACCTCAAAACACGTTGTTCCGTGCAATAAACCTTTGTTGTCCAAAGACCCTGGTGCAGCACCTTCCGTGAGATCCCCCTTTCTCTGCTTGTGTGCAACCTTGCGTAAGATAAACTTCAAGAATAAAAAAAAGGCAAATGAGCTGTGTATGTCATTAACTCTGAGGCAGTAGGATAGAAAGACAATGAAAGCTGCAGCACCTTGTGTGAGATCTCCATTTCTCTCCTTTAGATTAGATTAGAGAATGTAGTATACTGTATTATATAATTTAAATTCAATTATATTTTATGGTTTTTTTTAACTTTGTAATTTTCTTGCTATGTTTTGATGAATAGAATGTATATTTATACAGTATGTATGTATTTATTGTGCAGGCATCATACAAAACAGCCACCTTTAAAAGCCTGTACTTCAGCTGCACATAATACATAAAATGACAATAGACTAATCAGAAGATTAATATTACTAACAAGTACAATAAGAACAAATCATCTAAAGGGCAACAGGCTGTAGGTAAAAAGTGCATCTATGTACAAAGAAAGTTCTGATAGCATTGAAATAAAAGGACACGACAGACACGTGGGAGACTGCAGCAGGAGACCTTGACTATACCCATTGTGCAGGATCTATGGTATAATAGTGGTTTCTATTAAGTACTTTATTAGTTCCTGGCACTTTTTAGTGGCTCAAAAATAAAAATAAACCATGTTCATAATTATAAAATTTTACGATATTTTAACAAACCTTCATCTATTAGCCAGGAGGAATGGCCCCTACAAGGCTATTCAGTAGGAGGACCTGAAAGCCCATGCATTAAATACATATCCTGTTGATTTCAATGAAACCTGTGTAATGCTTTATTTCATCAGTGGGGGCACTGTAGGGAACTTAAATAATGCTTGCTGCATAGATAACTATCATTGTGAGGTTTTCAGAATTGAGTAAAATCTTGGCATCTGGCCATGGATGTGGATGGGAATAAGTTTGATTTGGCTTGAAGATGACTAGGGAGAGAATCCTCATGGTTTCCTTTGCTAAAATTTCCATTTCAGTCTTCTTAGTTCCTTTCCTTCTTTAGGACTTTGATATGTGTGTGTCAGGAGCCGGTCATCACTCTTGGCTCCTGGCACTGCAGTAGTGTGCGGCTGCCCCTGCTAACGCCGACAGCGTCCTTGGCAAATGGCCCAGCTGCTTGCCGGGATGCAACAGCAACATGGTCTTTGTTGTTGCTGTGGCCAGGCCTTCGCTGCCCCCGACTGATTGGCCCAGGTGTCCTGGATTGTAACTACTGACTGGTGGCCGACATCGCCAGTCAGCTCCATACTATGTGCTGGGGGCTTGGGTCTCTGCCCCAATCACATCTGGGGCTAGGACTCCAGTCTCCATTTTACCACAACTTTCATCATGCTTCCTTGCCTACAATAGAGTTTCCTGATTGCTATTCCATGGGTTTTCTCGATTTTTGGCTTGACTTGTGACTATTCTCCCAACTACTGATTTTGTACTACACAGACCGATTGTTACCGGCCCGGCTTGTTTACTTAGAGACTACTGTGTTTGTCTTGTCCGTTTCTGTGTTATACAAACTCAGGTCAGGGACTGTCATCCAGTTGCCTGCTGCCGCCTAGGGCAGTTTGTGGTAAGTAGGCAGGGGCAGCAGGAATGTATTTGAAAAGAGAAGAAATCTCACTCTTTCCTTTATGACCTGTTCTCTGTTTATAGTCTGTTCCGGGCTTTGTCTTGAAAAATCTGTCACATAAATCTGCCTGTGTAAACACCCCATAAGTATAGCAGAAGCACTTGGGGACCACCGTGACTTGTGAAAGGATCTTTACAGGATTAGAAAAACATGGCTGTTTTTTTTTTTACATTTTTTCACACATATCATCGATATCAATAGTCAGCAATACAGAAATTGTAATACATAATTATAATCATATCAACATATTAGATAAGTTTTAGCTTACCCAGTCAGAGACCCATTCCTATATATATAAAAATACCT
Organism: Dendropsophus ebraccatus; assembly: GCF_027789765.1. NCBI lineage: Eukaryota > Metazoa > Chordata > Amphibia > Anura > Hylidae > Dendropsophus > Dendropsophus ebraccatus. The sequence goes on along the minus strand of NC_091466.1, from coordinate 71,457,942 downwards.
AACCTTCCATATATTTTCAAATATCCTTATTCCATTGTTTTTCTTTTTTCATATTGTTTAATTTGATCTATTCGATTTTTCCATTCCTGTTTTGAGTAGATAAAAAGGGGAAAGCCAATTACTAATTGCTACTTTCTTTAAAAAACAAACAAACAGTGCCACACTTGTCCACAGGTTGTGTCTGGTATTGCAGCTCAGCTCTATTGTTCTACAATCACTCTCAGATTTTTGGTAGAAGACAGCCATTTCCTTTAAAGTGTTGTTTGGCGGCAGCTTTCTCCGCCGGAGGTGCCTGCTGGGTTTTGGGGGGGCCTTTTTGGTTTGGTACTGTGACATTGGGATTGCAGGGCCATTCTATGGCCTCCCTTCCCTGCTTGTGCTCGCTCTGTGGGGTTAGCAGTCGCTGACCGACACAGTGCTGATTTAGTGTAGGGACCCATGTGGACCAGGAGACCGGCACGTGGTACATGGAGCAATATGGTTTGTTCAAATTATATACCAACATCCTGGCGTTGGTTTTTAAATGTAGCCGAGCGGCATTAGTGTCAGCCATAGGTGTGATGTGCAGCAGTTCCTTTCTCTCCATGTCGTATTTTACATTTCCTTTAATGTGTTCTTGGCCGCAGTCTCGTTCCACATTATTTATGTTTATAATAGAAATGTATGGAATAGTACAATGATATGACCTCAATTAATATTCCAGGTGTGTTCTGCGCCCATAAATTTTGACTCTCTTTAGTTAACCGACCGGCCTTAATTACACGAAAACTTGATTAAAAATTCTCTCACATTTGATCCACGACTTAACGCAGGGAATGAAGAATTTCTGACATGCTGCGTTTTCTCCTGATACATAGACCATTAGCCTTGAATTACCTTAATTAATTTGCTTCAACCGCACCCCCAGGAGAACAGATCCAAAACCTAATTTCTCTGTGGGCATGCAAAGAGCCAAGCTTTTCTGGTTTGTAATTCACATTTCTTTGACCAAGATTATATTTACAGCTACATTTTTAATTTCTGCTCTTGCATTGTAATTTGTCTACTATAATCAAAGCATTCCCGAGCTACCGCTATCAAAACAAGGCAAAACAAGCCAAGACCGGTTAAGTGTAAGCACTCCTTAAGGTGAATTAAAGGCAGACAGAGAAAAAGTGTGCATGACATGAAGCTACAGTACACTGGGCATTTCGGGACATTTTTAACCACATGTTGGGAAGATTTGCTAAGTTAAATGTGCTAGAACTCGGTATCAATTTGCACCATTGAACAAGCCTACTTGTTTCGCACCTCAGGAGTGTGGCTTAAAGCAGTGATGGGCAACCCTATGAGCTTGGTGTGTCAACATTCTGCAAAATATTTGGATGGTGTGTCACTTTGAGAAAAAAAAAACACACCATAAGTTAGCGATATTTATAGTTAAAATAACAAAAATATGTAATTGTAATATATAACTGTATTTAATAAACAAAAAGAAAATTATTGTGTGAAGTAAACTACAACAAAAATTAAAAAAAAAAAATTAAGTCACTGAATATCAACCAATAAACTACTGTCACCATTTGGGACAGTAGACACTACCCCACTTGACCCCCATCCCTCCCCACACACATACTACCCCAACTTGCCATCGGGATCCCCACACCAGCACCAACAGGGTAGTGAAAAATTTCATACATTTGCTGTGAAAATCTGAAAACCCCATGAGATGTGTCACTAAATATAAAGTTTGAAAAATATTTGTGAAAACTGCCTTTACTATGTTTCTGTTTTCATGCTTTCCCCCTGCTTCTGATGTAAACTGTCCGCTCTGTAGTCTTAACTGACCCACTCTCTCTAGTGTACACCCTGTAATGGATTTTTTTTCCTGCTGTAAACTGTAGCTTGGAATTCAGCCAACTCTTTTGCCCTCCCACTATACCTTCTTGACAATAACACCTGCCCACTGCACCCACAGAAGCTTGCTACATAGTGAGATAGAGTTGGCTGCATGCCGAGCTAGAGTGTACAGCAGGAAAAGAAAGTTCTTTACAGCAGTGCTTCTCAAACCTTTTCTACTGAAGCCTCACCCAACAGACAAAATGATGCCTGGGCCTCACCAGACTGACCAAGTGGATGCTGGGGCCTCAACATCAGTGGTAGACGTCCATGCAAATGTAAAAACTATTGCTCAGTCTACCCTCCAATTGTCTACTAATGTCTGTATAACATAAAATAAGTACAAAATAAGTCAATAATGTTCCTAAAGTAGAAATTATTGGAGTCAGGGAAAGGACTGTGCAGCTTGTGGCCACTTTTGTGAGAACTGCCTCCCCAGCTGAGCCTCACCAGCAACTAGGGGCACCTCACTGGTGAGGCCCACCTCAAAGTTTGAGAAGCACTGCTTTACAGGATGTACACTAGACAGGAAGTGGACAATAAAGACCACACAGCAGACAGGTTGTATCAAAAGTAGAAAGAAAGGCAATACAATAACTTTATTTTACAATATGTGTTCATTTTTTAGACAGTAAAAAATTGATTTTATTATTGGAAAACCCCTTTAAATTTTACTCTGAAAAGCTGTAGTTCTAAGCTCTTCAGCAGCATGGGGGAAGTGTCCAGAAGGCAGTCTCCCTGGCTTCCCTCCTACCTAGCTCAGCTCGATTGATAGGTCTCTCAGCTTTGTATATAGGAAAAGAAGCAGAGGAAGGCAGAGGAAAAGCCGACGAGACCACCTCCCAGAAATGTTGGTGACATGTCCCTTGAAATGGAAATGTGTGTCCGGCATATGGACTCCCCCCCCCCCCCCCCCCCACACACACACACCATCATGTCCCACACCATATGCTTTAATAGTTTACGGGTCCCCTTAAAGGGACAACGACTATTATTTTTATCTATATATGGAAAGATTTCTAAGAAACTTTTTTTCCCTGAAACGGAGCTAGAAAGAAAAAAAAAATAATAGAAACTTGAAATCAAGGAAAGAAGGCTAAAATGCATGGAAAGGGCCCATCTAGAAGCAGCGTATTCTGTGGGAGAGCATATGGTAACTGACAGATCCTACAGAACGCCTCGTAAAACCTTCCTAAACGGTGAAAGCCTTTCAATCGCCTGACTGGTTAATCTACGGAAAAAAAATTACAAGAGGTCACTCTGTTGAATGTTGACGAATATAAGCAGCATATCGCATATGTTTATCCCAGATGCTCGAACACGAAGCCGCTCTTAGGTCTAAGCCTTTTGCTGTCAGCGCGATGTACACAATCTGCGCACAATGGACAAAGCGAATTAATTAAGAAAAATAAATAGAGCGGTTTATACAATATGGAGAAATGACGGCAAAAGCTGAAACCGAGAGGAACGGCAACGATGGCGGATTAGATGGTAGATTAATAGATATATACAGATCTTAGGCCCGGGCTAGGACATCATGGAAACCACAAAATGGTGATATCTTCATCAGACACAATAACAACGATGGACTGAACAAATTCAGCCACGGTCGTTTCATGCGGAAATTACACGGCTTGATCAAACATTCAGATATATTGTACAGATGCGGAAAAATTAGAACATATGAATAATATTGGAATCGCATTTATCTACTGGTTCAATGCATGGAAATTAAATTAGTTACAATTAAAACAACGCCATTTCGAGTTTACAGATCCTATGCCGCAGAGCTAAGTGTTTCCATGGTAACAGACTACAAACAAACCGTGTGTAGTCATGTGAGCAGTGGACCCTTCTCATTAAATAGCAATCAGTAGAACTCTGATGATAGAATTCTTCTAGTCTCCCCACATACACTTGGTTTGGTACATGGGAATATGTGTTGTTGATAATTATATATTTTTTTTATCTGGATAATCGGTGGGATCGTCCGATGAGTATTTTCTCAGCTGATCGTGGAGCTTTTTACACCAGGCAATATTCCAGCCAAAGTCAGCCAAACCAACTGAATTTGGCAGGACCAGTGGACTGTCCGCAGTGTAAGGCTATGCTCACACAATGAGGCTCCACAGGCTCTTCTTTTGCATATTTATGTTCACGGAATGTATTTTTTTATGACAAGAACGGCCATTGTTGGAGATTAAAACAACGTCCGTTCTTGTCATAAAATAATGCATTGCATTGAACTCTATATGAACAGTGGCTGTGGCTTGCTATGGCCGCACAAATAATTGACTTGTTAGTGCACGAACAGCGGCCGTTGTTCCCACTCTGTGCACACAAAGTATGACTGTTCTGACGGCCGTAGTTCTATGGCTAATTAGATTGCAGGCACACCCAAATGTGCCCGCTATCCAAATAGAAATAAAATGATGTTCCTGAGGCAGATATGGCAGTATCCGCCGTAGGAACATGTTAAACCAGGGCCGTTGTTTGACACTGCGAACAACAACTGTATCAATATTATACACTGTGTGAACATGGCCTATGGCTGTCTCCCCAGTGTTCAGGGACAGAAGGGTTGGATATCTCTGATAGATAAGCCACCGCCCAAACTGTCTTGCTGTAACCTCCTTCTTCTCGTTTCATATGAAATAAATACACGACTGTTCAGATGATCAGGATAGATAGCTGTCGGCTAGCTCATATTAAAAGAGTATGGCTACTTCAAATATATTTCAATAACACCCTTTAAATCATTCAGAATCCTTTATTTACAGAACAAGTCCATTCACAGTTGCTACACAATGTCACCTTCAAGCCTTCCCCTGAGTACGCCGATAACACCGGCCTTCTCTATTCTCTATGTTTCCCCTCATCTTGTCACTGTGTATTAACCTTAAGCTGCATTCATGCTTCTTCTTGCCTTAAAGGGGTTATCCAGGCTTAAAAATAAAAAATGATGGCCTATCTTCTGGATACTATATCAGCGTGGGTCCATCTCCGGGTATACCTGCTCGCCAGCTGTCCAAAGAGGCCACAGTGTTATTCAATGCTATAAGTGCTCATACTTGCAGTTACTGTTAGTAATGTAAGATACTATAGTATTGAATCCTACATGGAAAATGACTGGACTCATAGTGGTAGGACCCACCACCCACAGAAAGGGGAAATGTCCCAATGTTACGGTGTAGTGCTGTGCAGGTGGTGGCCAGTAATCACAGACCCAGTAATAAGGTTGACTCACTTTACTCTTTGTAAATCTTCAGGTACACTTGATACAGTTCTAATACACATACATAGAACCACCAGATCTGTGGGATAAGTGCTTAGTAGGATGTAGTAAAGTTGATAAAGTTGTACTGAGGAAGTAAAGTGGAGGATGCCGTGGGAGTCTCAGCGCAATTAGTAATATGCTCTGCTGGGAGGTTGGAGTGCTTAGAAGAATACTTGTAGAAGAAGAAACAACCTGCGCCTGTGTTTTGACCTTTCCTATAGTCTTCACACCGCCTTCTGCCCACTAGTTTTGGCTGAGCCGTACTGATGGGTGACACAGGTCCCAGACTCTGTTACTTGGGATGAGCGGAATGGATAGAGTTCCTAAGTACACCAGTGCTGCGAGATGGAGTTCATCGACTTTCTAGTAACTTTGCTCCACCCGGATCAGTTCCTAGCTCTTTGGCTTTTCTGCAGAGACTGTCCTGCACTATACTGACTCCTATTCCTCGGCGTGGGTTGAGGTTATCTGTAGGCTAGTCCTCTTCTGAAGGGCTTAGCAGCACATCATACAGCGTGTTTGGTGTTTCAAGAAAAAGGGTTGTGTGAGCTGGCAGCCCATGCGGGATTCTGACTAAGAACTAACTTGTAGAGGGGACCTGGCGAAGGGCCAGGGCCCAGATAGAACCACTGAGAAGAGCTATCTGAGCTGTGTCCTTTCTCCTCCAAAGCTTAGCTAAGACTCCCCCTCACCCAAAGGACTAACTTCCTAACCAGCGCGTGTGCTGTGTTGTGGTTGGGTGGAAAGAGTGCAATGGAGAAACAGGATAGAAAAGACAGAATAGGACAGAAGACCTTAGTTACACACTAGAGTGACATCTAGTGGTCATCTTCAGTAACACAACAGCTATAGCAAAATCACAGACAAGTACAGACTTTTACGAGGGGTGTAAAGAATAGCAACACCCACAGTAGGACACCACAAGTACGACACATGACCTGCAGCTCTATTTGTCTTTATGGAGCCGCCACAAAGAGCCAAGTGCTGTACTGGGGAATGAGCCGTTCCTGCGGCTGTATTCAAAACCGAGAAGCTAGGGGTCGATCTGAAGATCGCCATGGGGTAAGGAGGTAAGACCTCCCCCCTTCTCCCAAACTCTTATTAGTCCCCTCTCCTGTGAATAGAAGACAAGTTAGTTTTAAGGTGGAAAATCCCTTTAATGATTATCAACAAGCTCGGATGGATTTGCTATTTGGTCAACAGACGCTTATAACGGGTATTACTATGTCCATGTAAAAGGAGAATGGGGATTCTGTAGCGGATAGAAGTTTCTGTGACCACTTTGGCACACGTCTCATCATACAAACACTATGGTAGACCGTTAGACCCAGCCTAGTGTGCCCAGGGGCTGTAGTTGTCTAGGTGGCTGTAGCTGGGGGGGGGGGGCTGTAGTCGTGGGGGGAGTAGTAGTTGGGGTGGTAGTTGCGTGTATGGCTGGGGGGCTTGGGTAGTTGTGTGTATGGCTGGGGGGGGTCGGGTAGTTGTATGTATGGCTGGGGGGGTCGGGTAGTTGTGTGTATGGCCTGTGGGGTCGGGTAGTTGTGTGTATGGCTGGGGGGGTCGGGTAGTTGTATGTATGGCTGGGGGGGGTCAGGTAGTTGTGTGTATGGCTGGGGGGGGGTCGGATAGTTGTGTGTATGGCTTGGGGGGTCGGGTAGTTGTGTGTATGGCTTGGGGGGTCGGGTAGTTGTGTGTATGGCTGGGGGGGTCGGGTAGTTGTGTGTATGGCTGGGGGGGTCGGGTAGTTGTGTGTATGGCTGGGGGGGGTAGTTGTGTGTACCGCTGGGGGGGGGTCAGGTAATTATGTGTATGACTGGGGGGGTCGGGTAGTTGTGTGTATGGCTGGGGGGGTAGTTGTGTGTACCGCTGGGGGGGGGTCAGGTAATTATGTGTATGACTGGGGGGGTCGGGTAGCTGTGTGTATGGCTGGGGGGGGTAGTTGTGTGTACCGCTGGGGGGGGGGGGGGTCAGGTAATTATGTGTATGACTGGGGGGGTCGGGTAGTTGTGTGTATGGCTGGGGGGGGGTAGTTGTGTGTACCGCTGGGGGGGGGGTCAGGTAATTATGTGTATGACTGGGGGGGGTCGGGTAGTTGTGTGTATGGCTGGGGGGGGTAGTTGTGTGTACCACTGGGGGGGGGGGGGTCAGGTAATTATGTGTATGGCTGGGGGATTAAGAGGGTGTCATTTACCCTAAGGCTGGTCTTGGGAATACAGCTAATAAGATTATCCAGCCTATTAAAATTAACCACATATCTACATGGGGTCCAACATTCGGCCACCTCCACCACCAGTTGTTTGTAAAGGACACAAGTACCACAGTCTCTCGCAATCACATGGAGGGACCCTGGTCCCATTATGAGGTCTAGTCCGGGACCATAGCATGATAAATGGATTGGATTTTATCGGTGCGCCCCAACAAAAAATATATTTAGTATGAACACAGACATTTCCAATCGCTGCATAAAATTACCAAGTACAATGTTATCAATGATGCGTGTGACAGTGTTATGATGGGTGTTTTGGGCACGCTGCCAATTCACAGTTTACAGCCTATTTTTTCTGCAAAAACAAGATAACACACTAAGCTAAGCTCGGCTGCCTCTTTGTACTACACTGAAACCTTTGACAATGTCTCTAATTAGAGTTATTTTCTAAATAATTATTAGGAAAATATTAAATGTTTCATATGCGGAGGCTGGAGAGTAGTTCTTAGAACATGCAGGTGCCTCTTTGCATCAAATGAATAGGTTTTACTTTTGGCCTCCTCACTGGGACCGCACAGTAATCTGTACATAATCCTTCTTCCATTATTGAAGATGGAGCTCTGTGTTTGTCAGCATGTATACTCACAGAAGTATCATGCAGCCATGGGAAAAAGTAATAGCAATGGAATAAAAAGTAAAGTTAAAAAAAAAAACTGTAAATATCTAATAATCTAGTACTGGATTTAGATGCAACCCCATCATTCAATGCATAATAAATCAACTCACTCAGAAATTTATAAACAAATTTTAAGGGTTGGACTACTTTATAGAAAATAGTCTAGTAAGGCTGTTTGGAGCATTGGAGGCGGGGCTACGGCCCCCAGTGCACAGATCCGGCCGCTCCACTAATCAATACAAGGAGTGGGCTGGCTGGGGGCCAATCAGTGCTCTGGGGGCTGTTCTCCCCCAGTTCTCTAAACAGCCTTACTAGACGCCAAATGAAACTACAAACTGTGCGGGTACAGTGTTGAGGATACCTGTAAGAAACTTTCCTTAAAGAGACCTGTCAGCCTAAACTACCCTCAGTTCAGGGGGAAATTTTTGCTCTGCACAGACTACCCCTTTTGCATTCCCTGGGCCACTCGAAGAGCACCAAGCCCAGGGAATGTGTGCACCCACTGGAGGAAAATAGTGATGCTTTATGCATTGCCCAAGGCCCAGTAATGTGCCATCAAGTAATTTGAGGCTAGAGTTGGATGCAGCCCTGAGGAATCCTGGAAAACATGAATGCAGCCATATTCTTTGTGCTTCATCCAACTTCTCTAGCCGCCGGGACTCAAATGCCGAGCGTTTGGGTTTGTTTACGTCTAATAATATTACAAGCTATGGTTACTAGACTTCTGGAGGTGGACATTGATCCAAGGATTCCAGAGTTTTTTCCTTCATTATAGGTCATTTAGAATCAAAGTGGTTTTTGCTTTTTAGGATTATACAAGGACAAGCTTGGGTCCTTTTTAGTGATGAGTGAACAGCCTATGGCTGTATCCATGTTTTCCAAGACTCCGTATGGGGCAACAAACTTCTCCAGACGTCGGTAGTCAAATGACAAGCACTTGGGTTTGGAAAAACATGGCCGAACCTAAACTTCCAAACTTTTCATTCATCACTAGTCCTTTTATAACTCAATTATCTATGTACAGTATCCGTGTCACCAAGTTAGAGCTGGAACCATCTGGATGGATCTGGGATTAAAAAGAGTCTATGATTCAAGGCAGGTGTTTACTTTAATAACTAGGACACCACTGGGTGGTTTTTATAAAAATTAAATCCATTGACATTTAGGCCATTGAGTCACTTTTGTTGCGTTTATACTTGACAAATAAAAGCTTTATTAATATAGAGAGAATGCCGACACAGTGGGTATAGCTCATTCTCCTACAAGGACTCAAGGCTGCTTCAATGTTAAAAGAGAGACACATAACCTCCCTAATAACTCATTTCATCTGATAAAAGAGAGCGGACGGCTTTCATCTGTGGCCTGTTCTGGTCCGCTCAGTGTCTTTTACCGTCACAATTATGGAATCGGCCTCTCATCTCAGACGGATTTTGACAGGCTCATTTCCCAACTTCATCTTGTCAGTAAAAAGTTTTTTTTAACCCCAAAACAGTAGAAATTGGAATTGTGAACAGTGGAATTTGTGGGCTTGGACATAGGCACCCAGTAACTGCATTGTGCTGCCCGGAGGTCTGGCAGACATGGCACCCGCCAGACAACCTCCTAAAAGCCATAACTGCTATTGAGCATGGCATTTAGGGGGTTAACTGATGGGTTCTCTGTCCCTGGAGCCTAGTGAAGCTAGCCCAGAACCTGTCCAAGTCTTACATGAGATTGAAACTCAAATCATACCCCTGCCTGTCAGCAACATTGATCACTACTAGGAGGTTACTAGGCAGGAATCCCATCTGGTCACTCAGTAGACCTCGCACAATAAATCTCCTATTGGGCAGATCTTCCTTGGGACCCTTGTGCCGTAACCGAACCACGTTCCTCCTTTTGAAGGCCTGGCCCAAATAGCTAGCATTGGACATAAAGGATGGTGACCCTCGACTTTAGGCATTCGTTTGTGGGGCATGACCCATACGACTCACCTGAGGCAATGGTGGACGTGGTCTGGGCTGCTGACATCTGCATTATGTGGCTCTGCGATGTCTGTGGCAACGAATGGGAGAATGTCCTCATCAGTGGATTGTGCTGCCCCCTCATCCCCAGCAGATTGAACCAAAACTGATTTTGGTGTTATTTCCTACACAGACTGCAAGACAGTATCAGACACAGCGTCCTCCACACCATCAGAACCAGACAAGTCACAGTCATTAGTGGAAGCGTCCTACACAGAGTCCTTAGTATCCTACACAACAGAGTCCTGAGTGTCCTGCACTGCAGAGCAGTCATTATCCTGCACAGGTATCACCCATGTCTCCTGCTGCACAGAACTCTCTAGAGATGAGTCCACAGTCCTGCTGCAATGAACTTTCTGCTGGGACCTGTAGTGACTGCTCTGCTACCACACATTTACCTTCAGGTAAGTGACCATGCTGATTGTCATTGCATGCTGGTCCTTGTAGTGAAAGCTGGACTCCATGCTGACTGGCATTAAATACTGAGCCTTGTGGAGAGGTTTGGAGTCCATGCTGAGTGGTATTGCATGCATGGCTTTGGAGTCTATGCTGGTTGGTATCACATGCTGGGCCTTGTGGTGTAAGCTGGAGTCCATGATGCTTGCTGGTATCACATGCTGGGCCTTGTGGTGTAAGCTGGAGTCCATGATGCTTGCTGGTATCACATGCTGGGCCTTGTGGTGTAGGTTGGAGTCCATGATGCTGGCTGGTATCACATGCTGGGCCTTGTGGTGTAGGCTGGAGTCCATGATGCTTGCTGGTATCACATGCTGGGCCTTGTGGTGTAGGCTGGAGTCCATGCTGGCTGGTATCACATGCTGGGCCTTGTGGTGTAAGCTGGAGTCCATGATGCTTGCTGGTATCACATGCTGGGCCTTGTGGTGTAGGCTGGAGTCCTTGCTGGCTGGTATCACATGCTGGGCCTTGTGGTGTAGGCTGGAGTCCATGCTGGCTGGTATCACATGCTGGGCCTTGTGGTGTAGGCTGGAGTCCTTGCTGGCTGGTATCACATGCTGGGCCTTGTGGTGTAGGCTGGAGTCCATGATGCTGGCTGGTATCACATGCTGGGCCTTGTGGTGTAGGCTGGAGTCCTTGCTGGCTGGTATCACATGCTGGGCCTTGTGGTGTAGGCTGGAGTCCATGATGCTGGCTGGTATCACATGCTGGGCCTTGTGGTGTAGGCTGGAGTCCATGCTGGCTGGTATCACATGCTGGGCCTTGTGGTGTAGGCTGGAGTCCTTGCTGGCTGGTATCACATGCTGGGCCTTGTGGTGTAGGCTGGAGTCCATGATGCTGGCTGGTATCACATGCTGGGCCTTGTGGTGTAGGCTGGAGTCCTTGCTGGCTGGTATCACATGCTGGGCCTTGTGGTGTAGGCTGGAGTCCATGATGCTGGCTGGTATCACATGCTGGGCCTTGTGGTGTAGGCTGGAGTCCATGCTGAGTGGTATTGCATGCAGGGCTTTGGAGTCCATGCTGGCTGGTATCACATGCTGGGCCTTGTGGTGTGGTGTTGGTATCACATGCTGTGTGTTGTTGGTATCACATGCTGGGCCTTGTAGTACATACAGGAGCCTGTGGTCTTTCTATTTATCAGATGCTGCTGCAGATCTTGCTTGCTGCTGGACGTTCCTCTTCTACATGTCTCCTTTCTCATAGGGCAGGCTTGCTGGTTGCAGTATTGGTTTTCCATGAGACTGTTTAGTGTTACCTGGCGAGATTTTAGATGAATGGGGATCTGTGCTCTGTCTCTCAAACCTCTCCTGGTTCCTGAACGTTTCTCCAACAGGTCCCAGTTGCTCCAGGACAGCGTCCATCTCCCGCAATGTGTCAGCGAGCTGTATGGCCACAGATGCCAACTTCTTGTCAATGAGGTCTTGTTTGTCAGGGTTGGCAGCCTCCAGCATGTATAGACAGTCTGCTTCTGCAGGAGTACCTTTGTTTTCTTTAAAGTGACTGTACCACCAGGCCCAGGCTGAAGCACTGGAGGCGGGCCGACCCACCCTTAGTGGGAGGAAACCTCCACCCCCCTATGATAGGGTTCCATTGATTCTAATGGAGTCAAGTCATGGATGGGCTGGGGTTTCTTCCCACTGGGGGTGGGTCGGCCCGCCTCCAGTGCTTCAGCCTGGGCCTGGTGGTACAGTCACTTTAAAGGGGTGCTCCGGTTCCAGCGGCGGGTCCCGCATCACTGCGCTCCGGTCCCCGGTTCCCGGCCGCTTCCGGGTGTCTGACGCGGGCCCGAGACGTGACGTCTCAGGTCCGCTCAGCCACTCAGTGAAGGAGGCGGGATCGTTCACTGAGTGGCTGAGCGGCCCTGAGACGTAGCGTCTCGGGCGGCGTCAGACACCCGGAAGCGGCCGGGGACCGGAGCGCAGTGATGCGGGACCCGCCGCTGGAATCGGGGAGGTAAGTAGACATCTTTTATTTCAGCCACCTCCTCCCCGGTCCCCCCCAAAAAGTGCCCCCACGCTGGAGCACCCCTTTAAGTCCTCGATTTTCTGGACCAAAACCCTGTGGGCCAAGTATAGTTCTGGGGCATGTGTGCCCCAAATGTTGGGGGGGCTCTAGGATCTGCTGGCTCACCGGATTCTGTGCTGCTGCTGCTAGGGGGTCACTTACGCCCAGATTCTTCCTAGCTATGGCATTACCGACACCCTGAGGCTTGCCTGCTGTCTTGGCTTTGGCCTCCTCCATTTTGCTGCTCCCAGATCACGTACATTCAGCCGGTATCATCACCTGCTGCGGCAGATTCTCTTGGATCATCTGCCTTTCCATAGAGGTTTTCCTCTGCCTGTCTGGGTGATCTGCACAGCTGCAGGATGCATCGGGGTCTGCTTTACCTGCTGCCCTTCACTCTTCCCCTCAAGATGCTGCATGGAACCACTAACAGGTTGCTTCACCATTTTCTTACATCTCTAACCCCCTTTTGACCAAAGTTGCTTTTTTTCAGCATTTGCAGTACTAACACTCATCACAGAAGAAACTTCTTCCATGACTTTGGGATTTCCATTCTTGGTTTGTGGAGCCTGGGGGTTAACTCCCAGATTAGGCCTTGGAGCCTGGGCCCTGCTTGGGGAGTTCCCCCGCCCAGGGTGGCCCCGCCCTGGGCTTTCTCCAGACATCAAGAGCACCACTTGCACATTACATCTCTCTCTCTGGGGAGGCAGTATTATAGTAGTTATTTCTCTGAAGCAGAATGTGGTCGGCACCACTGACGCTGTGATAGCAGGAGGATATGCAGTGACACAGAAATTCCAACGGGTGCTCCGTATAACAGAAGAATGTGTAATGTAAACAGTGAAGACAAAGGTCCGGGCAACTCACCGATCTTCAGGAATCTTTATTGAGGCACAGTATACATCAGGGAATCAGTGATACCCTAGCTTGAGGAAGCGGCAATTAGCCGTGAAACAGCTGTCCTGGGGTAGCGTACGCCCGCACCTCCACCTGTCCTCCCTTCCCTGATGTATACTGTGCCTCAATAAAGATTCCTGAAGATCGGTGAGTTGCCCGGACCTTTGTCTTCACTGTTTACATTATAGTAGTTATATTCTTGTATATAGAAGCAGTATTATAGTAGTTATATTCCTGTATACAGGAGCAGTATTAAAGTAGTTATATTCCTGTATATAGGGAGCAGTATTATAGTAGTTATATTCCTGTATATAGGAGCAGTATTATAGTAGTTATATTCCTGTATATAGGAGCAGTATTATAGTAATTATATTCTTGTATATAGGAGCAGTATTATAGTAGTTATATTCTTGTATATAGGGGGCAGTATTATAGTAGTTATATTCCTGTATATAGGAGCAGTATTATAGTAGTTATATTCCTGTATATAGGAGCAGTATTATAGTAGTTATGAACAAGGATCAAGAAACAGAGTCTCGCACTCACCGGACTGAAGATGCAAGTGGTTTATTTCCGATACATCAGAGTAGGCTAGGCGGGGAGAGGGGAGATGGTGAAGCAGGTGTGTTCAGCAGGAGCAACAAAATGTTTCACGCCTACAGAGGCGCTTCGTCGGGCTAGGAACGCGTTCCTAGCCCGACGAAGCGCCTCTGTAGGCGTGAAACATTTTGTTGCTCCTGCTGAACACACCTGCTTCACCATCTCCCCTCTCCCCGCCTAGCCTACTCTGATGTATCGGAAATAAACCACTTGCATCTTCAGTCCGGTGAGTGCGAGACTCTGTTTCTTGATCCTTGTTCATTTATCCTGCCTTTTTTGTCTCTGCACCGCCGCTCCACGGTTTGGATACAGTCTGTGTGCTATATACTCCAGTCCCGGGTTTCCCACATTGGGTGTACCTTGTAGTTAGTGCCGGCCGGAACTCTCACCATACGTATACCATTATAGTAGTTATATTCCTGTATATAGGAGCAGTATTATAGTAATTATATTCTTGTATATAGGAGCAGTATTATAGTAGTTATATTCTTGTATATAGAAGCAGGATTACAGTATAAATATTTTTAAACATACAGTATTCTCAATCCTATTGTTACTTGCCTTCCAAACTGGTCCTGGGGGCTGAAAACATGTTAATTTCTGGATAAGGATCAGCAATGAGCACAGGAGAGGGCTCCATCCAAAAGAAAATAATATACAGTAATATGGGCTATAAAGGAAATGATATTGTGAATGAGTAGAGGTATTTTGTAAGTTGCATTTTTTGTGCATCTAGTGATTGATTACCAGACACCAACATAAGTATCATTGTTACTGGAGTTTCTCTTTATTTTGCCTTTAGCTCAGTGTTCCTGCTTATTGGAATGCAAATGCTGGACGGAATAGAATAATTATCTGGATGTTGCAGGCTGGTGTTATGTAGTTATGATTAAAAGAGAAAGGCATCACTCAACACATGCTTTGGAGCTTCCACGCTCCCAGGCTTGTTAAGCTTGAATTCTTCTGTGTATTACACCAGCTGTTAATTCACACATGAAGGATATCCGTATCTTCCTGTGCTGTCACGAAACCATATGTAAAATGATGGCGCTCCGAAAATATTTGTCTAAACCTGGACCCTTTACCTGGGTAATGCCAGGGATGTCCAAGGGAGGCGTAAAGGAGATCTATGATAAAGAGATTAGTGGATGGATAGATAGATAGATAGATAGATAGATAGATAGATAGATAGATAGATAGATAGATAGATAGATAGATAGGATAATACTGATGATATATAGATTATATACAGGTAGATTAGATAGCCAGATATAAGACATCTAGATATAGAAAGATAAATAAGATATGATTATAGATAGATGTAATTTAGCATTACAGGATCTTAATTTCAAAAGTAAAGTTGAAATAAGTCTCCAAGGATAATGGTTTAATCCACTTCAGCCAGTGTAATCATATTTCATTGCAGACAATTATTCTGGATGGTTTTGGCCTGTGTCAGTGAGCGGCGGCTGCAGGTGGATCCAGTATCGGAGCAAGGATGAAACAATCGTCTTTTCTTACAATAATAAGTAATTGTGTCCATGGAGCATGTAATCCCGTGTTTGTCTTTATTAATCATGGGGATATGTACAGAGGGGTTCGCTGACTGGACCAGAAGAGGGGATCATAAGTCTGTGAATGAGGAAAACAAACAAGATGAATACAAGTACATCATGAATATAAGACCTTACCCAATATAATATGAATTATAGACCTTATCTCCTATCTATCTATCTCCTATCTATCTATCTCCTATCTATCTATCTATCTATCTCCTATCTATCTATCTCCTATCTATCTATCTATCTATCTCCTATCTATCTATCTCCTATCTATCTATCTATCTATCTATCTATCTATCTCCTATCTATCTATGTCCTATCTATCTATCTATCTCCTATCTATCTATCTCCTATCTATCTATCTATCTATCTCCTATCTATCTATCTATCTATCTCCTATCTATCTCCTATCTATCTATCTATCTATCTCCTATCTCCTATCTATCTATCTATCTATCTATCTATCTATCTATCTATCTATCTCCTATCTATCTATCTCCTATCTACCTATCTATCTATCTATCTATCTTCTATCTATCTATCTATCTATCTATCTATCTATCTATCTTCTATCTATCTATCTATCTATCTATCTCCTATCTATCTCCTATCTATCTCCTATCTATCTATCTATCTATCTATCTATCTATCTATCTCCTATCTATCTCCTATCTATCTCCTATCTATCTATCTATCTATCTCCTATCTATCTATCTATCTATCTATCTATCTATCTATCTCCTATCTATCTATCTATCTCTTATCTATCTATCTATCTCCTATCTATCTATCTCCTATCTATCTATCTATCTATCTATCTATCTATCTATCTATCTCCTATCTATCTATCTATCTATCTATCTCCTATCTATCTATCTATCTATCTATCTATCTATCTATCTATCTATCTATCTCCTATCTCCTATCTATCTATCTATCTATCTATCTATCTATCTATCTATCTATCTCCTATCTATCTATCTCCTATCTACCTATCTATCTATCTATCTATCTATCTTCTATCTATCTATCTATCTATCTATCTATCTATCTATCTATCTTCTATCTATCTATCTATCTATCTATCTATCTATCTCCTATCTATCTATCTATCTATCTATCTATCTCCTATCTATCTATCTATCTATCTATCTATCTATCTATCTATCTATCTATCTATCTCCTATCTATCATCTATCTATCTATCTATCTCCTATCTATCTATCTCCTATCTATCTATCTATCTATCTATCTATCTATCTATCTATCTATCTATCTCCTATCTATCTATCTATCTATCTATCTATCTATCTATCTATTAAGGAAGGGAAATAGAAAGCTCTGATCTCCAGCATTTGACCCTGTGTATGATTTGGTTAATGCTGAACATAAAATACGAGATGCGGGACCCACCGCTGGAACCGGGGAGGTGAGTGGACGTCTTTTCCCTCAGCCACCCCCTTCCCGGTCCCAGCAAAAAAGTGCCCCCCCCCCCCCCCCCCGCAGGGGTTACCCAGCACTACAAAAACATGGCCACTTTCTTCCAGAAACAGCCCCACTCTTTTCTCCTGCTTGGGTGGTGTTTTGCTGCTCAGTTCTATTGAAGTGAATGGAGCTTAATTGCAAACCGCACCTGAACTGGAGACAAGAGTCGTGTTGTCTCTAAAAGAAAGTGGCCATGTTTTTGTAGCACTGGATAACCCCTTTAAGCTAAAGCTTTGGCTGTCCAGGCATGATGGGAATTGTAGTTGTGCACCAGCTGGAGGGCCGCAAGGTTGACTCCCCAGCTCTAGGGTACGATAAGTGGAAATCTGGCCCATTCTGAATGGGTTAACCCTATCTTTACCCACAGCAGCAGGTACTGTGTACCGACACGAGTGACTTTGTGTTTCTAATATCTTTTAATTAACTAGAAGCAAAGTAACTGTGCAGGAACCCCGGCACATACGTCCACATCCCACGGCCGCCATTTGCCGCCAGTATAAATTGTTTAGAAGCTTTAACGTCCAGTATTAAAATTCTGTTCTGAGCCGGGATGCAATTATTCAGAGATTACATTGGCTTCATTGCATGGACGGGGGGGAAAAATGATGTTTACAAGTAAAATTTTCCGATTGCATGTAGCGATCATTAATCTCTAATTTATGACTCTGGAACGAGAATCCATTAAAGCTAAATAGAAATATGACTCCTAATACACGGAGCACAAAGAAGAGCATCTATTTTATGAGCTACTCAGAGGAACGCTGTAAATACAAAATAATACATGTGTTGCTGAACTCAGACGCCGGAGCCGGGGGGGGGGGGGGGGGATGGGGAATGGGATTCTGTCTTTTGCCACAAACTCTTTAATTGGAATTTATGTAATATTTCTATTTTAAGGCTGAACTGTGTGAAAGTACAAGACTAGTACAAGTGTAAAAAGTGGATTTAAATAAAATAACAGTAGTAAATTTTATATATATATATTTAGACTGCTAATACGTCGCTTTAAAGGGGTACTCCGGTGAAAATCTTTTTCTTTCAAATCAACTGGTTTCAGAAAGTTAAGGTCCATTTACACAGAAAGATTATCTGCCAAAGATTTGAAGCCAAAACCAGGAACAGATTATAAACAGGGATCAGGTCATAAAGGAAAGCCTGAGATTTGTCCTCTTTTCAAATCCATTTCTGGCTTTGGCTTCAAATCTTTGGTAGATAATCTGTCAGATAATCTTTCTGTGTAAATGGACCCTTATATAGATTTGTAATTTAATTCCATTTAAAAATATCCAGTCTTCCCATACTTATCAGCTGCTGTATGTCCTGCAGGAAGTGGTGTATTCTTTCCAGTCTGACACAGTGCTCTCTGCTGCCACCTCTGTCTATGTCAAGAACTGCCCAGAGAAGGAGAGGTTTCTATGAGGATTTGCTGCTGCTCTGCATGGTTCCTGACATGGACAGAGGTGGCAGCAGAGAGCACTGTGTCAGACTGGAGAGAATACACCACTTCCTGCAGGACATACAGCAGCTGATAAGTACTGGAGATTTTTTTTTAAAGAAGTAAATTACAAGTCTATTTAACTTTCTGAAACTAGTTGATGTGAAAGAAAACCCCTTTAATAAAGTTACAATACTTTGCGATGTAACTTCATTAGAATAAATAATAAATGTATCCCTTTTTTTTTTTTTTTTCAGTTCTGGTCATGCTCAGTACATTCCCTCTTGGCTTCCTGTCACGGGTAAGGCGGCCATCACACTCACAAAGATACTGACCAGGATACAAATACGCCAGTCTAACATAAAACCTTGCCCCCATACACCCCGCCATATTTACTAGAAAGCGCACACCTCTAAATCTCTGTCTGGTATAGATTGTCACCATGATTTACGCCTGCTTATAGACCAGTGAATACATCAGGGGAAAAAGCACCGATTTTAAAGGGGTAGTCCGGCGGGGGGGCATTTTTTTCCTGACGCCGGGGAGGAGGTGGCTGAGGGAAACGACGTCCACTCACCTCCCCGTTTCCAGCGGCGGGTCCCGCATCGCGGCACTCCAGTCCCCGGCCTCTTCCTTGTGTTTGAAGCGAGCCCGAGATGATACGTCTTGAAACGGATCCTGCCTCTGTCACTGACTGGCTAAGCGGACCGGAGACGTCACGTCTCGGGCCCGCGTAAGACACCAGGAAGCGTCCGGGGACTGGAGCGCTGCGATGCGATGCGGGACACGCCGCTGGAACCGGGGAGGTGAGTGGACGTCGTTTCCCTCAGCCACCTACTCCCCGGTGTCAGGAAAAAAATGCCCCCCACCCCTGCCGGACTACCCCTTTAAAGTCTTTTTTTCTTTAAAATCAACTAGTTTTATAAAGTTATATAGATTTATCATTTACTTTTATTTATTTTTTTAAACCTCCAGTCTTCCAGTACTTATCAGCTGCTGTATGTCCTGCGTGAAGTGGTGTAATCTCTCCAGTCTGACATAGTGCTCTCTGCTGCCACCTCTGTCCATGGCAGGAACTGTCCAGAGCAGCAGCAAATCCCCATAGAAAACCTCTCCTGCTCTGGCCAGTTCCTGACATGGACAGAGGTAGCAGCAGAGAGCGCTGTATCAGACTGGAGAGAATACACCACATCCTGCAGGACATACAGCAGCTGATAAGTACTGGAAGACTGGAGAAATTTAAATTGAAGTAAATTACTGAAACCAGTTGATTTGAAAAAAAAAAAAAAAAACCTCGCCGGAGTCCCCCTTTAAGATTTTCATAGGTCCTATAGACTTATAATGGAGCACATTTTTTTTTTTATTGTTTTATGATTATTTTTTATTGTTTTATTGTTTATGATTATTATTTGTAAAGTGCCCTTGATTCCAGAGCGCTGTTCATATGATAAGTTACATACAAATCATACAGTAAATGAACCCTCTCGCAGTGCTGAGCTCAGGTAGCAGAACTGAAGCCAACATCCTTTCAAGGCGTCTCATGTCACAAGGGAAGAATTCAATTTTCCACCCAAAATATATAAACTCTTTGGAATTTCCACTTTCATCTCTTCTGCCGCAGCCATTGAACTGAAACTTGTGAAATGTCAGTGAATTTTTTTATTTTTTATTTATTTTTTTTGGTTCTGACCCATGACATTGTCACTTTCAATGTCCAGAAATAACTTGTGTGTGTCAGAAGGGATAATGTCAGCGGAGTAACCATGGAGGAGCAAAGTGACAGCTCAAGGAAAGAAAATTGTCTCTCCACGTCGCGGAGGAAGATGTAAAAGAGCCCAATTTCTTGCTGACTTCCAAGGAACCAGGACAAATGAGAATGTTAATTGCCGAGTCTCTGTTTAATCACTTCTCTTGATTATGTAGAACTCACTCATCAACTTTCCTCCATAAACACACACAGCACATAAGAAGGAAGCCGCCATCAAATCATAATGATTAATTACATGCAATAAAAAGGAGGAAAGGGAATTTCAAGGAATTTTGTAAGTTACCGGCTGAATTAGTATTCTGTCTATAGTGCATTTCCTAGGTATTAGCTGCTGAAGAGAAATTACACAAGGGCTAGGTAGACCTTTGCGACCGGTTTCTAAAAAGTTCAAATTCACTTAAAGGGGTACTCCCAGAGGGGTTTTTTTTTTCTTTCTTTTTTTGGTTAAATCCACTGGTGTCAGAAAGTTTTACAAATTTGTAAATTACTTCAATTTTTATCAGCTTCTTTATGTCCTGCAGGAAGTTGTGTATTCTTTCCAGTCTGACACAGTGCTCTCTGCTGCCACCTCTGTCCATGTCAGGAACTGTCCAGAGCAGCAGCAAATCCCCATAGAAAATTCTGCAGCTCGCCTCCGTGTGCATCTCCTCCCGTGCCATTGACTCCATTTTATGCACAGGCAGATTCCGCTGTCCGCCCTAAGGCTGTGTTCACACTACGTAAAAAACACGGCCGTATTTCATATCAACGCCCATAGTTAAGCAAACAATGGCCGTTATTTGCGCAATTACGGCCGTTGATATGAAATACGGCCGTGTTTTTTACTAAGTGTGAACCCGGCCTAAGAATTGACAAGTCAATTCTTTGGGTGGATGGCGGAATCTGCCCGACCATAATATGAAGTCTAAGGCACAGGCGGAGATGTGAGTGGCAGAATCTGCGGCGTGTTATCCGCCCAGATTCTGTAGTGTGAACACACCCCTAATAGAGAGAACGATTTGCCGATGAAGCAATCATTGGCTGATCGTTTCTTTAGGTCCAAACATAAAACCATCAGGTACTGATTACGCATCGCTATGTGTAATAGCGATGCATGGCCGGTGGCTAACGATTCTATGAACAGTTTACATTACCTATCCTACTGCTCTCTGCTTCCTCCGCGGTCCCAGACGCTCAGCCAATCGCTGGCCGCGGCGGTTCTGGCCAGTGATTGGCTGAGCAGCCTGTCAGCCTTAGACAGCCCGCTCTGAAGCTGCAGAAAGCAGGAGGAGCCCTGGAGCGTGGATGGGTAATGTATACTCTTTGGGGAAAGACTGCAAGGACATCAGTATCGATGTCCATGCAGCCCTTGCTAAGCGATTATTGGGCTTTGTAATAGACCCAGTAAACAAGCGCTGAACTAGCAGAGAGGTAAAGAAAGTTGTAAATTAAGGAAGCTCTATATTAATTTCTCCTGCTATGTCTTCCCTATGGCCCGGCCCGCAATATGTCCCTTAAGAGAGAAGAGAAACTGCTTCGATTTAAAACTTTCAATTAGGAAAAGAAGTTTTGCAGGGTTCGATGTCTCATTAGAGGAGACCATAACCATAAGTCATGACGGAAGGCTATTAACCACAGATGGCCACATCAATCAACCTGGAGATTTTTCACATTTTAAGAGTCCCCTAAAAATTATAAATAGTTCAATAAGACAGTAACTCCATTCACATTGGGAGGCAATGTAATGAGAACATCCACGTTGACTACTGAGCCATTGAAATTGGGATGATTAGGTTTCTGACATAATCACTGGCTATGGCATTACTATAGTGAGTGCAAAAATAGCATTGTGAGCCAGGGACCTATTCCTGGGGTAGCTCAGAGGCTCCCCCTACTGTCATATAAAGGAAAAGCTATGTATCCCTGGGCCTACATGCATTACACGGATAGTCTATTAATTTTACAAGGAGCTGTGTAATACTCCATTCCTCCTGTGGTGGCGCTACAGGGAAATGCTGCTGGTTCTCCTCCCAGTTTATAGCTTATCACTGGTTGTTCAAGCAGGGACAGTGTGGTCAGTTTATCAATGAAGAATTCTTTTACTAGACCAGGGATGGGGAACCTTCAGCCCTTTGGCTGTTGCAAAACTATTCCCATGATGCCTGGCAGCCAACATTTTAGCTTCAGCCATCAAGGCATGATGGGAATTGTAGTTTTACAAAGTTTCCCATCTCTGTACTATACAAACCATTAAACCCCCACCATCGGTAAAAAACAGCTGGCCGTACACATACAATAACTTGTAAATGATCATTAAGCCAACAGCTACCCCCCCCCCCCCCCCCCCCATGAACCTGTCCATTCGTATTGGCCAAGTGTTCATGTGTTCTGAACCAGGAGCAGATACCTCCAAAGGAAACGTATAACACAGGGATGGGAAACCTTCAACCCTCCAGCTGTTGCAAAACTACAATTTCTGTCATGCCCGGACAGCTAAAGCTTTAGCTTTGGCTGTCCAGGCATGATGGGAATTGTAGGGGAGGGTTGAAGGTTCCCCATCCCTGGTATAACGTAGGTGAAATCCAACAGGTTTTATCCTTTATCTCAATAGCTTCCATTTGGGAGAGTTAGGAGGTCACCCTACACATTAGATGGTCATGCAGAAATCACACAAAAACTATATCATGTTTATGGGCATCTTTAGTCCTGAGCAAGTACTGTCCTTCTCTGTAAACTGGAATGAAGACATTGTCCAGACCCGTTCAATGGAAATTTACAAACTCTGGCCAGCAGGCCAAATCTGGCCTGTGGTGCCATTATTTTTGGCCTCCTATGCTTTTCCATTGCTGTGTTAAATTTGGCCCACCTAGCGTTGCAGTAGATTATAATATGGGTGGTCCGTAGAGCTGCACCCATAGAGAGACTATTTTAGAGACTGTCTTCTATCTAAGACACAATTGGGGAGGGCTGGCTACTATACAAGAGACTATGGAGGAGGGCTGGCTTCTACATAAGAGACTATTGGGGAGGGCTGGCTACTATAAAAACCAATTGGAGAGGACTGGCTACTATATAAGAGACTATTTTAGGAACTAACTTCTATATAAGACACTATTGGGGAGGGCTAGCTTCTACATAAGAGACCATTGGGGAAGCCTGGCTACTATATACGTCACTATTGGGAGAGCTGGCTACTTTATAGGAGACTATTTTGTGGGCTGGCTACTATATAAGACACTATTGGGAGGACTAGCTACTATATAAGACACTATTGGGAGGGTTGGCTACTATATAAGACACTATTGGGGGGGCTGGCTACTATATAAGACATTATTGGGAGGGCTGGCTACTATATAAGACATTATTGGGAGGGCTGGCTACTATATAAGACATTATTGGGAGGCCGGGTTACTATATGGGACGCTATCTGGAGGACTGGCTACTATGTAGGTCTCTAATAGTAGGCCTGGCTAGTATGTGGGGTACGATTTGGGGGGGCTACTACATGGAGCACAATTATGGGATTACCTACTGCTTGAGGGATATAATGGGTAACTTTCATGTCGGGAAAATTACTTTAGGATAGGCAGTGCCAGAAACGCTGCATGAAATCTTCATTAAATATCATGGTTGGCCCACGACTTTGTCCAATTTTTTTATTTTGGCCCACTGTGTATTTGAGTTTGACACCCCTGCCATATACTGTAATTCACGCTATTTGCCTAGTGACCTGTATAGACCATTCATAGTTCCCTATAGCTCATCTGATCACTCTCAGTCCAGAATATTGCACATTTTAAAGGGGGAGATTTATCAAACATGGCGTAAAGTGAAACTGGCTCAGTCGCCCCTAGCAACCAATCAGATTCCACCTTTCATTCCTCACAGACTCTTTGGAAAATGAAAGGTGGAATTTGATTGGTTGCTAGGGGCGACTGAGCCAGTTTCACTTTACGCCATGTTTGATAAATCTCCCCTTTATGTACCATATATTGTAAAAGTGACCTTTTTTACTATGTTAGTTTAGCTTTTTTGTGGTATTTATAATGTCAATGACAGATATAGTGTTATGTAACCAGAGTGACCTAACGGAGTTGTGGGAGTGTACAGCGTCCGTAGAATATCTAACGTTAATGGAGAGGGCGACACATCACATTGTCTGTATTACAGGTTTGGAGAGGAACCTTTCCAAGTTAACCTTTATTGTCACTTATATTCACTTCTCTTTCCCTTTAAACATTTTCCGACAATTCCTGGAGGCAAAAGTAAAGCTGTTTATCAAATTTGTTGTTTCTCTTTGCGCCCACACTGAACCGGTACGACCATAGATTTTTATTTTTTTTTGCTCCATTTACTTTGTATTACATTGATGAAATCTGTTATGTATCCTTGATCTTAAATAACACTACATAATCTGGCATGTTGCGTAGGATTTTCAATAGAACTTTGAATGTAGAAGTCAAATTTGACCTTAGAAGGTTTCTATTATATTAGGGTGTTATTCACTTTTTTTATCCTTGAAAATGTTTTTTGTTATTTAGGATTTTATGTGATTACATTAACCTGTGGTACTGATATCAAAGAATGTCGTAAAAACAGGCGTCCTGAACAGACTGTCCTAGGGTCCTTTAACCCATATATTGTATACTTCCCTTCCTTTGTGTTTCCCTGCTATGTGAGGCTTTCATTACACCACACAAGGTGTTAAAGGGAAACTAACTATCAAGAACTTTGTGCTCCCTGTGGCAGTGTACCTCATCTTTCCAGCATCCATTTACTTTCCTTAGTTTTTGAGTACTTTACTCAAACTAAAATATGTAAATTAGCCCCTGGGTCCGTTCCTCGCACAACCCTGAGCCAGCCCCCCCTCCCACCATGCTCCATTTGGCCTGCCTATCGCCTCCTTCGTTTGAGACTACCTAAAGACCGGCCTGCATAGACTTGACTGGCTACGGGTGGGCCAAACGGTGCTCTGGGGACCGAGGAACGCCCCCAGTGCTTCTAACATGCTAATTTACTTATTTCTGTTTTATTTAAAGTACTCGAAAACAGTGGGACCAGCTAAGGAAAGAAGACTGGCACTAGAAAGATGAGGTACGCGGCTGCAGGGAGCTGTCAGCAGGTTTGTTTTCATGAACATGAGTTTCCCTTTAACCCCTTAACGACACAGGGCGTATATTTACGCCCTGTGGCCGCCCCGGGGAGTTCAGAGGGGGTCCGCGGGGCGACCCCGTTCTGAACCACTGCAGTCCCAGGTGCCGCATGTATCCCCGAACCGCGGCTATTAGCAGGCATGGTCCGATCGCCGTACCCGCTAATAAAGTAATCAGATGCAGCTGGCAAAGTTGACAGCTGCATCTGATTACTTAAGCAGCCCGATCCCTGGTGGTCTAGTGGCGGAGATCGCCCCCGCGGGACTTTGTCCCGGAGGAGTAATCTCCGTGTCTGCTGCCGGCCGGGGTCTGCTCCATAATGGTGCTGATCCCGGCTCGGCACTCTGTTGCTTCCGGCTGACGCAGCCGAAAGCAATCGAGTGCCTATCTCATTGATCTATGCTGTATTACTATATACAGAATAGATCAATGAGAGATCAGAGTGCTTATACTAGAAGTCCCCTAGGGGGGCTTCTATTATAAGTGTAAAAGGAAAAAAATGTGTTAATATTACTAAAAAAAAAAAAAACCTCCCCTAATAAAAGTTTGAATCACCCCCCCCTTTTCCCATATTATAAATAAAAATAAATAAACAAACATGTTTGCTATCGCCACATGTGTAATCGCCCGAACTATTAATTTATCACATTGCCGATCTCACACGGTAAACGGCGTAAGCGTAAAAAATCCCTATGAAGCAAATTTAATACCTAATTCGCTGCGAGTTGGAATTCGTCAGATTCGCTTTGCTTATCTCTAACCGTGAGTTTGAGTATAACGTTGGTCGTCTGTAAACTCCTGCCTGTGCCATACTATTAGGGTGTGGACACTCAAGGGGTTAAAGGTTATTCCCATCTGAAGAAGATATCCTCTTAGCAGAATAGGGGATAACAAGCTGATCGATGCGTGTCTAACTGGTGGGACCACTACTGATCCTTAGGATGGGAAGAAAATTGCCGCCAGATTGAACCTAAAATTGACCATGTTTGCGAATGTAAAGCCAGCGCTCCAGTTGCCCATCTTATAAAGTTATACCCTATCCACAGGTTGAGAACGATAATTCAAATATAATGGAGTTGCTGGTTATGCACGCGCATCGCTACTCTATTCGTTCTCTATGGGAGCCATGAAAACACTCTACTTGTCTGTCTGGTTGACATTAAAATTTCATTCTAAGCGACTTATAACACGGGACGATCATTGAGCAGAAAATCGTTATATTGTTTTAATTTAAGCGGTAATTGTCCTGTGTAATTGCAGGCAACAATCGAAAAATCATTCATGTGTCGATCGTTGATTTAGATCTGACCCCAAAATCATTGTTAATCGTTCGCTGTAATTCCGCATTTGTTCACTAATCTTCAGTGTAATTCCAAATCGCTCCTTCTTTTGCTGGGATCAGATGGAGCAAACGATGGTTGTAATGTTTGTAACTAACGACTTTCATTCTGTTCAACATGTTGAACAATTTCTGGTTAACGATAAACAATCTCCTTTGCGATTGTTTATTGTTAATTGTTAAAAATCACTTCTAAGGGTCCTATTCCATGGACCAATGGGGGCCCGATCAATAATGTAATCGAGCGCAGATCTGCTAGATAGGCGCTCATTAACTGGGCCTATTACACGGCCCGATAATCGTGTAGAGAGGGCTGCAGGGACATCTTTACCGATGTCCTTGCAGCCCTTGTTTAAACACCATACATTACCTAAACATGTTGCAGGTCTTCTCCTGCGCGCCTTCTTCCTCCCGATCCCGTGCGCAGCAGCAGCTTCGGAGCGGCCTGTCTAAGTCTGTCAGCTGAGACAGCCTGCTCTGAAGCTGCTGCTACTGAGCGCAGGATCGGGAGGAAGAAGGAGCGCAGGAGAAGACCTGCAACATGTTTAGGTAATGTATGGTGTTTACGATTATCGGGCCGTGTAATAGGCCCAGTAAGTGAGCGCCTCCACTGTTAGTAAAGCGGCAAAGCAATGTAAGTAGGATGGTAGAGCCGTGTAAGTGTCTACATTACATGGAATAATATCTATACGGTAAAACTTTCATACTTAGCTGGGTAATGGTATTTTTATTTGGCTGGAGAAACATCACTAAAAAAATTTTAATAAAATAAAACCTATATGTAGACGTTTTTATAAGACAGTAATAAGAAATAGATGTTTGTGTGCTCTGTGTAGGCTGGAAGGGTTAACTATTACTATACTATATGGGAGCTACATTAAACTATTCATATAGAGACATATGTTTGTGTGCTCTGTGTAGGCTGGAAGGGTTAACTATTACTATACTATATGGGAGCTACATTAAACTATTCCTATAGAGACATAAGAGCTCAGAGGCGCGATGGGTTCCTGCCATGTAGTGATATGTAATGTGTTACATGGGAAGACTATAATCCAGGCTTATCAATAGCGTCTGAGCCTCCAGTGATCTTTTAGTATTGTCTCCTCGCCCTTGAACCTCTGCCAGATGCCTTCATAAATGATCCATAAGGGATGGTTGTAAATGAGTGATTGTCATTCACACAGCATTACAATATGTGATTTGTTTCCAAAGTACATTCACACCTTCCAGGCCCCATTTTCATGCGTCTTGGCTCCGGATCGCATAATGCCACCTGCTGCCGTCGCCGAGATTAGACAACAGGTGATTTTCTATTGTCACCACGCCAGAATAAAATCCATATAATACTCCGTAGTCTATAATTGTGGAAAACCGGATGAGCAACGTTATATGGTGCATGCACCTAAGAATTATTCCGGCCATTGACCACAATTCAAGACCGCAGTAACACAACATCTGAATAAAAGTTTTACTTTTGATATATTACTATTTTGTGTGATTGCAATTCTGCTGGTTGCCCTTGGAAACAGACTACAGTTAGATTCCAGCATGTTGTCAGACCTAATAGAAGAGCCCTAGCTGTATGACTGTTATCTGAGCATGAAAAAGCACTGCTCAGTGATAACTAGAAAAAACTGAACTAAGCTTCATATAGGAATGGAGTAGGAAAATATAGGGCCCAAAATCGCCCTAAAAATTGCTTATTGGCCTTTGGACAGGGCCGTCTTAACAGCATTATGAGCCCCTAGGCAGAGCTGAGAAGTGTGATCTCTGTACCACGTTGCCCAGAAGATGACAGGAAAACAGGTGCTATACATAGCTACAGAGGGGCAACAACATGGCTCATACATAGCTACAGAGGGGCAACAACAAGGCTCATACATAGCTACAGAGGGGCAACAACAAGGCTCATACACAGCTACAGAGGGGCAACAACAAGGCTCATACATAGCTACAGAGGGGCAACAGCATGGCTCATACATAGCTACAGAGGGGCAACAACAAGGCTCATACATAGCTACAGAGGGGCAACAACAAGGCTTATACATAGCTACAGAGGGGCAACAACAAGGCTCATACACAGCTACAGAGGGGCAACAACAAGGCTCATACATAGCTACAGAGGGGCAAAAACAAGGCTCATACATAGCTACAGAGGGGCAACAGCATGGCTCATACATAGCTACAGAGGGGCAACAACAAGGCTCATACATAGCTACAGAGGGGCAACAACAAGGCTCATACATAGCTACAGAGGGGCAACAGCATGGCTCATACATAGCTACAGAGGGGCAACAGCATGGCTCATACATAGCTACAGAGGGGCAACAACAAGGCTCATACATAGCTACAGAGGGGCAACAACAAGGCTCATACATAGCTACAGAGGGGCAACAACAAGGCTCATACACAGCTACAGAGGGGCAACAACAAGGCTCATACATAGCTACAGAGGGGCAACAACAAGGCTCATACACAGCTACAGAGGGGCAACAACAAGGCTCATACATAGCTACAGAGGGGCAACAACAAGGCTCATACACAGCTACAGAGGGGCAACAACAAGGCTCATACATAGCTACAGAGGGGCAACAGCATGGCTCATACATAGCTACAGAGGGGCAACAGCATGGCTCATACATAGCTACAGAGGGGCAACAACAAGGCTCATACATAGCTACAGAGGGGCAACAACAAGGCTCATACATAGCTACAGAGGGGCAACAACAAGGCTCATACACAGCTACAGAGGGGCAACAACAAGGCTCATACATAGCTACAGAGGGGCAACAACAAGGCTCATACACAGCTACAGAGGGGCAACAACAAGGCTCATACATAGCTACAGAGGGGCAACAGCATGGCTCATACATAGCTACAGAGGGGCAACAACAAGGCTCATACACAGCTACAGAGGGGCAACAACAAGGCTCATACATAGCTACAGAGGGGCAACAGCATGGCTCATACATAGCTACAGAGGGGCAACAACAAGGCTCATACACAGCTACAGAGGGGCAACAACAAGGCTCATACATAGCTACAGAGGGGCAACAACAAGGCTCATACATAGCTACAGAGGGGCAACAACAAGGCTCATACACAGCTACAGAGGGGCAACAACAAGGCTCATACATAGCTACAGAGGGGCAAAAACAAGGCTCATACATAGCTACAGAGGGGCAACAGCATGGCTCATACATAGCTACAGAGGGGCAACAACAAGGCTCATACATAGCTACAGAGGGGCAACAACAAGGCTCATACATAGCTACAGAGGGGCAACAAGGCTCATACATAGCTACAGAGGGGCAACAACAAGGCTCATACACAGCTACAGAGGGGCAACAACATGGCTCATACATAGCTACAGAGGGGCAACAACAAGGCTCATACATGGCTACAGAGGGGCAACAGCATGGATCATACATAGCTACAGAAGGGCAACAGCATGGATCATACATAGCTACAGATGGGCAACAGCATGGCTCATACATAGCTACAGAGGGGCAACAACATGGCTTATACATAGCTACAGAGGGGCAACAACATGGCTCATACATAGCTACAGAGGGGCAACAACAAGGCTCATACATAGCTACAGAGGGGCAACAACAAGGCTCATACATAGCTACAGAGGGGCAACAACAAGGCTCATACATAGCTATAGAGGGGCAACAGCATAAATCCTACATAGCTACAGAGGGGCAACAGCATAAATCCTACATAGCTACAGAGGGGCAACAGCATGGCTCATACATAGCTACAGAGGGGCAACAACATGGATCATACATAGCTACAAAGGGGCAACAACATGGCCTTGACAATAACCTGATCACACAGTGGCTCTTGTATTCTTAATAATTAGCTTAATAATCTGCCAGGATAGCCGGTAGGAACTTTTCAGTTTCTCTACAGCGCCACCAGAGGCCAAAATGAGTATTACATAATATCCATTCAAATTGATGTTCTTGTCTTTGTAATAGAGAGCAGGATGGGTCCTTCAGAAAGAGAGGCCCTCTTTGTTATTGCTCTGTGGATCCTGAACAGAGGATGGCCCCTGACTCAGAATAGGATACATGATATTCTGGACAACCCCTTTAACAATGTATATAACCACAAATCATTGGTTGTATTATTCCATCCTATATACTGCTCTGGCACATTTCCCGTCATTCTTCCCCTAGAGAACATCTTAGAACAAATCTGATTCTACAGTAAGAATCAGGCGGCTCTGTGCATCTTCCATAACCATGTAAATGATCTCCCCTAAACCTGCCGCAATGGTTTATGTGAGCGTGCTGGCAGATCATGATACCAATCCATATGTCATAAAACCTGAGCCTTTATTCCAGGGGGAGAAATTCACTGACCTGTCCATAAATCAGAGCGAGCATAAAAAGCAGACTAATAGACTGATCGCAATGAACGGACAGGTGTTAGATCAGCGGGAACAAATTGATAACAGCTTGACAAAGGAACAATCATTATGTTCTAGATCTATATGGCGGCACTGCTCGGCGGGCGATTAAAAAATATTATACTCGGGCAAGCGGGATCCGATGGCATCTGATACATGAGCCGCGTGGACAGGTGGGATGGATGGGGGTTACGGCTCCTTCTGCCACTGGTTTTATTCCAAGGTGAGACCATGTGCCCTTATATCTCCATTTAGGATGATACATGATATGTTCACGTTAACCCCATACACCGTGCATGATGTTCTGTGCAGTTTGTCGTCTTTAGTTAGAAGAGTTTGCTACATTTACAGAGTTCTGGGATCAGAATTGTATTATTGCACACTACTTTTGCACCATAAATTACCTTTTTTTCCTGTGGGTAGGGTTTAATGGAGGAGATGTAGCCAATAAATATTTCAGGACAAGATTTCTTTTGCGTGTACCACTATACCTGGCCTTTATCTAACTTGTATATGGCATTTTTTCACTACTTTTCCCCTTTGCAGGTTCCATTGGTAATTTTCAGTTGTCCTACAGTTAGAGGGTATAGACTAGCTACTATGATGTCTTCCATAGACGGCAGAGACTTGCTATTATGATGTCTTACATATACTAAACACTCTCAGAGGAGGTGATCCTTCTCCTCAATATCCTGTACCTGAGTGTTTCTTGACCTAGCGTTTATTCTGATTGAATTCCTGGTTTTCTTATTCTGGTTTTTGGCTTCCCAACTTTTGACTTACGACTATGTACCGCACTGACTGTCTGTTACCGACCTTGCCTCCTGGCCTCCATTAACCCCTTAGCGTCCCATGACGTACCTGGTACGTCATGGTGCCGCGTGGGGTGTTCAGAACGGGGTCCCACCGGGACCCCGCTCTGAACGGCACCGATCCCGGCTGCAATCTGCAGCCGGGCAGTGCCTCTATTAGCCGGCGCGGGTTCCGTTGCCGTGCCGGCTAATTAAGCACTTCAATGACGTTGTCAAACCTTACAGCTGCATTGAAGTGCTTTGTACTGCACGTCCCTGGTGTCTAGTGGGACGGATCTCCCCCCCGCGATGTGATCGCTGGGGGGAGATCCGTTCTTCTGGCCGTCCGGGCCTCAGCGTCGGAATGACGCTGATCCCGGCTCGGCAATAGATTGCTATGGCCTGCAGCAGGCCATAGCAATCTATCACCGATTACAATGATCTTTGCTGTGTATATACACAGCATTGATCTCTATGAGAGATCATTGCTGTCTATATACAAGTCCCCCAGGGGGGCTTCTAGTTTACGTAAAAAAAAAAAAAAGTTAAAATTTGTTTTTATTTATAAAAAATCCCCTCCCCTAATAAAAGTCCAAATCACCCCCCTTTTCCCATTTTATAAATATAAATTAATAAATAAACAAATAAATAAACATATTTGGTATCGCCGCGCACGTAATCGCCCGAATTATTAATTAATCACATTCCTAATCTCGCACGGTAAACGGCGTCAGCGCAAAAAAATTCCAAAGTGCAAAATTGCGCATTTTTGGTCTCATCAAATCCAGAAAAAATGTAATAAAAAGTGATCAAAAAGTCGTATTTGCGCAATCAAGGTACCGATAGAAAGATCACATCATGGCGCAAAAAATGACACCTGACACAGCCCCATAGACCAAAGGATAAAAGCGCTATAAGCCTGGGAATGGAGCGATTTTAAGGAACATATATCTGCTGCCAATTAGGGCAGTTGCGGTAGGCAGGGAGGGACAGCGGGGCCTGTGTCAGTGCTAGGGCCTCATCTGTCTCATGTCCTCCAGTTCCATACCTGACATCTGGATTTCAGATGACCGCAACTCAAGCATGCTCAAGTTTGGCAATTTAATACCAGTAACTGAAGAAGTTGGATGCAGCCTTAAGGAGCCAGGAAAACATGGATACAGCTATAGGCTGCTAAATCATGTTGCTCCATAAAAGAGCTGGATCCATCTCACCAGCCATGTTTCTCCATAGTAATCTGGATCTATCTGACCGGCCAGGTTTCTCCACAGAGATCTGAATTCGAGATGACCAGAACTCAAGCATGCTCAAGTCCCACTATTTGGCAATTGAATACCAGTAGTTAAAGAAGTTGGATGGATGCAGCCTTAGGGAGCCAGGAAAACATGGATAGAGCCATAGGCAACTGGGTCATGTTGCTCCACACAGATCTGGATCTATATGACCGGGCCATGTTTCTCCACAGAGATCTGGATCCATCTGACCAGTCATATTTCTCCACAGAGATCTGGATCCATCTGACCGACCATGTTTCTCTACAGAGATCTGGATCCATCTGACCAGTCATATTTCTCCACAGAGATCTGGATCCATCTGACCAGCCATATTTCTCCACAGAGATCTGGATCCATCTGACCAGTCATATTTCTCCACAGAGATCTGGATCCATCTGACGAGCATGTTTTCCACAGAGATCTGGATCCATCTGACCCGCCATGTTTCTCCACACAGATCTGAATCCATCGGACTGGCCATATTTCTAAACAGAGATCTGGATCCACCTGACCGGACATGTTTCTCCACAGAGATCTGGATCCATCTGAACGGCCATGTTTCTCCACAGAGATCTGGATCCATCTGACCAAGCTACATGTCTCAACTGATTACTGGTCCTTTTTTCGCTCTTTTGCCCCCTAGACCTGCTGTTACAGTCAATCCATGCTAAGGAGTAATAAGTAGTGGGTTTGTCGGATGCCAGCATTATATTTGGCTGCAGTTTTTTTACTTTGTTCTGTTCGTTCACTGATCCCATTCGTTGACAAGACGTACGTCCACAGGATTCACTATCCCTGGATGTTCCATTCTCGGTGCACTTTCCAAACCAATGCATAAGAAAGCCTCCACAATTTTTTTAATCTTTGGCTTGACTAGTCTAGCACCCAGTGCCTCATCCCATGCCACTTGGATCATTGGATTTTCCATACTAATGTGAATTGAACTAATCCCTGGCTTTCATGCTGCTCCCCGGGGGTCTCATGTCTAATATCCAATGCACATACAGTAGTATGGGAGCCTATAAGTAACAGTCACACATGCAGATAATTCCTCAGCAGCCTCGGTGCATACTGATGGAGCCGGCGACGGAAGGGACTTCTTAAAATTTATTGACTTATAGCATAATTAAATTGCAGGGAGCCTTGTGCCGGCTCTTATGAGATGAACTGCCATAAACACACTTCTTGGTTCTTCACGTGGAGGAGAATTCTGTAGAACAGGGAATGTCAAGGTACAGTATTATATATGCAAGAGGCTCCGGATCTCTGACCTTTATTTTTATGGCCGCCATGAATCAATGCAAACGATGCTTTTAGCATATGCATATTGCGAGTGATCGATTTTTTATTCTTCATTAATGGGATTGAGTTTAAGTCCTGGTGAAGACGCCACCTTGTGCGCTGTGTCATCCGTACCGTACATCACCGACTGCTCATCGGGTACTGTCATTTATGAAGTCTGTCCATGGGATTATATGGAGACATATAGGATGGAAGATGAAAAATCTCAAATTTCACCTAGTTGACATCCAGACTATTTTTAGTTCCCGGATGTTTTTGACATTTTACACGTGTGACTCCTTTCTATGAACCTTTTGTGAATCTGTATACAATAACATCTTACGTCAATGTAAAGAGTGAAATCTCGATCATATTGATGCACGATGAATTTGAAGCATTTTTCGACGTAATTTTTGCGGATTTCTAAACCACCCACTGGGACAGGTTTACTATTGAGAATTCTGGGGAAAATGAGCACCAAAATACTGTCCCACTGGAGCGTCACTAGCATCAGGAATCATGGGGTAAAGTGCTGGCCTTTCAGCTCTGTGCCCCAGATCTTGTCCTCAGGACTGTAAGTATCCAGCTGCACCATTCACTCACAGGCCGACAGCCGATGTCATCCCCTTCATTGGCCGCCACCGATCAGATGATGTCATTGCACTTGCCTGGGGCTCCTTTCCCTGTGGCTCATAGGAGGCAGGCCTGAGGAGAGAATAGCCGCTACATGCATTGTGGGAGCCCAGACTATTAGTTTGTATTCGTATTGGGTAGTAGTGGGTATTAGTTTGTTTGTTTTTCTTGGCCATGATGGGCATTATTAGTACAGGGTAGGGGGCATTAAAACTATACATGGAACCACAGGGGGCATTTTTACTATATGGGAGGCATAGGTGGCATTATTACTATATGGGGGCACAGAAGGGGGCATTATTACTATATGGGGGCACAGAAGGGGGCATTATTACTATATGGGGGCACAGAAGGGGTCATTATTACTATATGGGGGCACAGTGGGCATTATTACTATATAGGGGTACAGCAGGGGGCATTATTACTATATGGGGGCACAGAGGGCATTATTAATATATATAGGGGAACAGGTGGCATTATTACTTTATGGGGCACAGTGGGCATTATTACTATATAGGGGTACAGCAGGGGGCATTATTACTATATGGGGGCACAGAGGGCATTATTAATATATGGGGCCACAGAAGGGGGCATTATTACTATATGGAGGCACAGGTGGCATTATTACTATATGGGGGCACAGTTGGCATTATTACTTTATGGGGCACAGTGGGCATTATTACTATATAGGGGCACAGCAGGGGGCATTCTTACTATATGGGGGCACAGGGGAGCATTTTTACTATATGGAGGGCACAGGTTGTATTATTACTATACAGGGAATCACAGGGAATATTATTAATGTATGGGAGGCACAGGAGGTAGATTGGCAAAGAGGAGTTGAATGGTAGATAAGTTATAAATCAAGGTTATACATCTTTTTCTAGTATATCAATAAAGTTTTCTAGCAAGTCTCTAAACATGAATGCAGAAGTGGTTGTACATGCACACCATTGCTTCATGTGTTGTCTATGGGAGCAGCGAAGTCTCAGGACCCCGTTCTGATGATAGGTGAGGGTCTCAGCAGTCAGACTCTTTATATCATACACTTATCCCTTATCTGTGAGTAGGTGTTGGTTGGAAGGCCCCTTTAAGTATAATATTTTCGTACACAAATCATCACACACAGAAATTGCACACAGTTTGCTCATCAATACACAGCTTTTATATTCATTTTCTGGTATTTATTTCCCCCTATCATTCAGCAAATTGTACCTAGTTTCCGCCACCAGATGGCGTGTGACAACACATTAAAAAAACACCACTACAAGTGCTTATGGACGTGATAATCTATTCAAATAGATGATTCTGCTAATGGAATCACAATACAATGCCCAGGCTAAGGGGATCATGTATGTTCTGATTACACTGCTACACGTCTATGCTTCTAGGTATCTATAAACATATTGATATGTGATGACACAAGAGGACGGACCCTCAGCTCTGCTACTACAGGACAGGACCATGTAGGCAATGACCTTCTCTCTTCCCAAAGTTATCATTGCGTCTTCTACCCCACCTGTACTTCTCTGCACCATTCAGAGCCCTCCGGCTTCTTTACTAGCCCCCTTGCACGGTCTACACTGAAAGGTATTATTAGAGTGACTGCATAGGCTATGCATTGTCAATGGGGCTAAGCTGCAATACCACTCATCACCTGTGGGCAGGGGCGGTGCTGTTTTTGAGAGGAAGCAGACACGTTTTTCTAGTCCATTATGTAAAGAACACTGAATGATTTTGTAATGAAAGTTCTGCAATTTTATAATATACTTTGTATATTCATTCTTTTACTATTTTCAACATCTCTGCTCAATGTCAGTGAGTTGAAATGTTCACTGGGTAAAGGCTGAAACCTGTTCTGATCACAAGCGAGCCACAAGGGCAATGCGGGGGCCTGGCCAATAATATAATGGGCAAATCCCCATTAATTCCTATAGGGTTTCCCTATAACCTTGTACCCTTATGTGGCAAGAGGCTTTTGAGCTCCTTGGTGTATCGGGGTATAGATAAGACTAGCACCTCGGCACCCCCTACAGGTCATCGCTTGTACAAGTACCCTAAGGAGACTAAATATAGATAAAAAATAAAACAGAATTAAAAAAAAATAAAACACAAAAAGTTGCTAAAAACGAAAAATATAATATATTGCTATATAGTGCTCTAATTCAAATATAACTGTGACAGCTCTGCGTAGCTACATTCATATACCATCTGTTTTTATTGGACTCCATCATGTCATCCAATATTTAAATACAACAGGCGTTATTATACGACTAATAAAATAAAATAACTAACATATATATATATAATTTATAACATGTTAATAAATAAATAAAATAACTGGTGAGCGTGCGCACGGCTTACGACGGGGATTTCTCGCCGGCAGGACCAGACTTTGAGAGGGACATAAGTATAAGGGGCTCTACCGGGGGTCAGGCGGGCTTCATCCCGGCAGCCGGGGTGACAGGTCCCCTGTAAGGGGGGGTATATTGTCTAAAACTTATTTTTATAAGAGACTTTTATAAGCAATCATTAGATTGCTTATACTGATCAATGCTATGCCATTGCATAGTATTGATCAGTTAGATCAGTGTTCAGCCGGTAGAGCCTTCCTGAGGCGGACAGTATTAACAGGACTTAAAGGGGTTATCTCTTATAATAAAATTGTGTTTAAAGCGAATGTAGCACTTGGTGTACGGAAATATTTTTTATATATCACCTGGTCGGTGCCAGCAGATAGATCCCGACGGAGCGCAATCCATTTTTTTATTCATATGCAAATAAGGCCGCTCATTGCACTGCAGTCGGG
Source organism: Dendropsophus ebraccatus (assembly GCF_027789765.1). NCBI lineage: Eukaryota > Metazoa > Chordata > Amphibia > Anura > Hylidae > Dendropsophus > Dendropsophus ebraccatus. The sequence continues at coordinate 71,420,013 of NC_091466.1, read as the reverse complement.
CCCAGCGCCCCCATACACCAATATCACCTACCCTTGGTAACGCAGCCAGAACTGATTCGAGGGGGGGGCGCTGTGCCCGACTGCAGTGCACTGAGTGGCCTTATTTGCATATGGAAAAATCAGCGCAGATGGCGGAAACCAGGTGGTGGTTTGAAAAATGGACGACGCCACAGAGATCTGTAAGTCCAGGTCATTTTTTTTTTTTTTAATTGTACAGGAAGTGGTACATTCACTTTTAGGGTGCGTTCACACGTACAGGATCTACAGCAGATTTGATGGCGCAGATTTGAAGCTGCAGATTCAAAGTAAATCAATTCTGGGCCATCAAATCTGCTGCAGATCCTGTACGTGTAAACGCACCCTTAGGCTTTATTCACACAACATACTTTTTATGAAACAGAATGGCTGTTGCTTTCAGTCTACACAATGGTCGTTTTTTCCATAATGCAATGATTTGCATTGAAGTCAATTGTCCATTGTTTCACACTATGTATTGAACAAAGACCATTGTTTGCTGTGGCCATCAAAAACCAAAACCAGGAGTGGATTGGTAACACCGTAAGACTACATTCACACACTGTTAAAATTGAGTGGATGGCCGTCATTTAATGGCAAATAAAGGCTGTTATTTAAAAACAATGGCCGTTGTTGGGCACAATTAAATGGTTGCCATGCACTCAATTTTATCAACAGTGTGTGAACATAGCCTTTCTGTGTTTTTTATTCAATCCTGGTTTTGGTTGTAAAAATACTGTGTGGGAACATAGCCTAAAACTGCATAAAATCCACTCTGTCTCCATTCCTCTGTCCTCCCCCTCCCATCTGAGACCAAAGTCACATGTTCTCTGTGTCTTCTGTTGCCAGGCAAGCTGTAACACCTCATCTGTGACTCCACCCACCACTGACATCACACTAATCAGAGTGCATATGGCCAAGGGATGGAGAAACAACAAAACTGTGACAACCTCCTGAGCAGTATAGGGTAAAGGAAACAGTTATTTTATTTCCCTTTCATTTCTAATCTATCTATGTAGATACAATCAAAAAGCTGCAGCACTCCAAAGTATCCAGTGAAGAAAATGTGTTTATCCAACCCATTAACGACAGCGACGCTTCAGTCCTCTCAATGTGGACGTTTCTCAAGCTAGTGCGCACACTCCCCGCATGGGGTCATATAAAAGACAGCAATCCAGGTGCAAGCAATCAAAGTCTATCATGTGACGTACGTGTTACACAGTGACTGTGAAATAAACATAAGTGTTTACATAACATAATAAATTATGACATGTATCAATATTATACACATGAAAGCTGCAAACTGTTATAGTGTATATAAATAAGTGTTTAATTTTATTAATTTTTTTTAACTATTTTAGAAAAAAAAACTTTTGCAATACAAATCTAATACATACCCTTTCATTAAAATATCAGTGATTACATTGCAGTATAGTTATATTTATTCCTTTGGCCAGTAAAAAAAAAAGTGTTGGTGCTAGGTAATTAAAAAAAATATTTATATACAAGGTGCATGTCAGTGTGAATAACGACCTTATGAACAGTATTGTCACACACCATAGCATAGGGTGCGTTCACACTGAGGAATCAGTGCGGAGAACATCCAGCGGATTTCACTGCACGCACCTGCTCGCATCTCCGCCCATCCCATACATGTCATTCTAGGCTCAAGCATATTCTTCCTTCTGCCCAAGGATCAGCTGCTGGTTAAAGCGCTCAATGCAGTGAAATCCTAGGTGCATTGATCCCTGGGAAATACAAATGCACAAAAAAAAGAGCCCGAAGAGCCTCATTTAAGAGCCTCAAAACACAGGACTAGCAAGATATCCCTTCGGGAAGGACCCAGCCAAGGGGTGGCTCCTGTAGGGAAACCACCATATAAAAGGGGTTATCCAGCGCTACAAAAACATGGCCACTTTCCCCTCTCTCTTGTCTCCAGATTGGGTGGGGTTTGGGACTCAGTTCCATTGAAGTAAATGGAGTTTAATTGCAAACCACACCTGACCTGGAGACAAGAGAGGAGGAAAAGTGGCCATGTTTTTGTAGCGCTGGATAACCCCTTTAAGTAGCTCTATACCCCTTCTTGGAGGGATATCTGGCTAGTTCTGTGTTTTGAGACAATTAAATGAGGCTCCTGGATCTACTTGATATAAAATTATGCTCATTCAGATAATTCTTATATTGGGCTTGATGTGAGTGGCAAATGCAACGTGTCTGGCACAGTGTTTGAGTGGTCGTATACTTTAGTGATCACTGTTTAGATAGATTGAGTTATAAATATTGTGTTTACCGTGTAAAGCAGAAGCAGATTGAGCCAGTGATGGGCAAATACTACAAGATGAGGCGGATACTTGGCAATTGGCTCTGAGGTGCAATGCATTGGAAATGTAGATTCCGGGCCGGCGCCATCTTGGATATAGACCGGCTTTCAGAAAAACTTGTAACTCCACAATGGCGGCAGCTAGAAAGAGGGAAGATGTCTTACGTAGTGTAGTGAGTAAGCTACCTCTAGGTAGGAATACCTCTTTAATGTCATAGGTTGTTTAGAGGGTTAAAGAGATATATCCATCTGAACAGGTCATCCCCTACCCACAAGTTGATCAGTGAAGGTCCAGCCGCTGGCAATGGCACTCAGCTCCATTAACTGAGAGTTGGCACTATACTTCATTCTTTTTAAGATAACAGAAGTCCATATTTAAAATCCAGCTAAGGTAGGGGGCGCTATTTTCTTTCTACTAAGTGTCTATATATAACCTTTAGTAAATAGCCCCCGTTTCTTACACTGTGGTCAGAGCCAGCAGCAATGGAGACACGTGTGATGTTTGTGTATTCAGAAGCCTGACACCAAGACGCGCACCTCTCCACAAAGCCGCTAAGAAGCCGACACGCAGCCAGTCAACCCTATGAATATACATACAAAGTCCAAAGTATCCGACACATTTAGATGCATTAAAATCCTTCCATTTAGTTTTCACACCGCAGTCCTATCTGCATTGCGCTTTCTTGGGACCCCAGCCAAATAGGGTGGCAACGCTCGATGAAGTGTGAATTGAAATCAAGGGGAAACTCTAGATTTAAAAAAAAAAACAACCGAACAACTACTGTATACACAGGCTAGGGCTCACCATTATCAAATAGCAGCAAGGAGTGTGATCCCGAGCAGCAGTAATACAGCAAATGGTTGGGATAATTGAACCGATTACAGATGAAGCCGAGCAGAAAAGATTCTCAACAAGAGGAATGAATAATTAAAAATAGCAGAAAATAAGACAAGAAAAAGAACTTTTATTAATGTGTAATTCCTGATGAGTCTTAAAGGGGAAGTGAACGTAAAGCCATCATCGGCTATGCCAGGGGTGGGAAACCTTTGGCACTCTAAAACTACAATTCCCATCATGCCTGGACAGCCAAAGCTTTAGCTTTGGCTGTCCAGGCATGATGGGAAATGTAGTTTTTCAGCAGTTGGAGAGCCATAGGTCTGCCATTTTCTGACAAGTTATGGAGGATGATTCTTTAACCCTTTGAGGACCAGGCCCAAAATGACCCAGTGGACCGCACAAATTTTCATTTTTGCGATTTCGTTTTTCCCTCCTCCCCTTCTAAGAGCTCTAGCACTTTTATTTTTCTATCTACAAGGCCATGTAAGTGCTTGTTTTTCACAGGAATAGTTGTACTATGTAATGGCGTCTTTCATTCTACCATAACATGTATGATGGGACCCCAAAATATATTATTTATGAAGATATAAATTGGTGTAATCTTAAAAAAAGAATGCAATATGGTAACGTTTGGGGGGTTCCTGTGTCTACGTAATGCACGATATGGTAACAGCGACATGATACTATTATTCTATAGGTCAGTCCGAAGACAACCATATGCAGGTTTACACAGATTCTCTAATGTTTTTTTTTGTTGTTTTTTTTTTATTAAATCCTTTTTTTTCTTTGCAATTAATTATTAATAAAATGGACCTATTGTGACACCTATAACGCTTTTAGTTTTTTACCTACGGCACTGTATGTGGTGTCATCAAACAATTACGCACGCTGCGGTATATTATATTTTTATTTATTTATTTTTATATGTTTTATTTATATAATGGGAAAGGGGGGTGATTTTAACTTATTGGGGGAGCGGCTTTGGGGTATTTATATAAACATTTTTACTTTTTTTTCACATTTTAAGTCACCTTGGAGGATTTTTACCTGCAATACTTAGATTGCAGACACTGTACAATTCCATAAGCATAGCATTGATCAGTGTTATAGGCGCTCTGCTGATTGAGCCTGCCTAAGGCAGACTCAATCAGCAGAGCGCTAATCGGACCACACGGAGGAAGGTAAAAGACCTCCGGCGGTCCGGTAAAGCTATCACACTGCAGGGGGCCCGATCGGTAAGTGACACGGGCTGCCCCTGTCACTTACACTTAAACTCTACGATTAAAGAGGTTATCCAGTGCTACAAAAACATGGCCACTTTCTTTTAGAGACAACATGACTCTTGTCTCCAGTTCAGGTGTGATTTGCAATTAATCTCCATTCACTTCAATAGAACTGAGCAGCAAAACCCCACCCAAACTGGAGACAAGAGCAGTGCTGTCTCTGGAAGAAAGTGTCCATGTTTTTGTAGCTCTGGACAACCCCTTTAAGTAAGGGGTTAATGACACACTGTAACGTGATCGCTGCAGCCTGTCATTAACGGTGAGGGCCCGGCTACTGATTGCTCTGCTCTATAGTGCACTTCATAATACAGGACCAAGGCATACCGGTACGTCCTATGTCGTCTAGCGGTTAAAGGGGTACTGTCAGCAGGTTAGACAAATCTAACCTCCTGATAGCTCCTTATTGCGCACTAGGCGCTGAGGATGAAGGTAAGTCTCTTACGTTCATCCTCAGCGTCATTCCTGTGCAGTAAGTCATTCATTCCTTAGTCTGCTAGGAGCATTGTCCCTCCCCTATAGCGCCAATCCAGCCCGCCCCACACTGGCCCGCTCCATTGATAACTATTAGAAGAGGAGGGCCAGCCAGGAGCAGATCGGCACTATGGAGGCGGGGCAAACTGCACAGGAACGACGCCAAGGATGAAGGTAGGACACATGCTTTCATCCTCGGCATCTTCTGTGCAATAGGGACATTTCAGCCGGTTAGATTTGTCTAACCTGTTGATAGTTCCCCTTTAAAGCATGGATTACCAAGCCGTAGATCTGCTCAAGACTGTTTTTTAAGAGCCAGTAAGATCCACAGGTGGGAAACTCTGCCCTATAGAAACATAATGGTATCCATTTTCAAAATCCATATGCCAATAATTCACATATAAGGAGAACTTTGGGAACAGTACATGCCCGCTACCCTTTTGACGGCACATACTGTATCTACTGTATATATGTGACTTACTAATATAGTGTTGTCACACATTGTACTGGCTTCAGAACATTTTAGCTTGATTCACCCCCTAGCAGGAAGTTGTATAGTCCTTTTATTTTCAGTGTGCTCTTCTCCATCCCAAACCAATGCATTATGTTCCGCTGTCTCAGAAGGAGAGACCAAGCCCCACACCCTGAATGATGTCACCACCTCTGACCACCCCCAACAGTTTACACCACTATCTCCCTGTAATATACACAGATACATATATATCTTTATTGAAACATTTAGGGAAGAATGAGGTATATAAAAATCATGCTGCCTTGTGCAGACCAATGCCTTAGTCAGAGGAGCAGACAGGCAGTGAATACAGCTGGTGCTGCAGATTTACTGACTCGAATAGTCTGCTGTGTACTAAAATGTTCTGCAGCATCTCTGGGCGGCAAACTGACAAGTGTCTTGTGGGAGTGGAGCAGGTAGGGAACATGTTTTGGAGAACTTAGGAAAATCAATTTATTCTTAGACTTTTAGTACTTAACAACTGCTCAACTATGAAGTAGTAAGAGGACATGATAATAGAGAGCATTACATACTCGCAAAACAAATGGATGATTAAAGGTTTCAGAATCAGAGCAGACACATAAGCAATGCTATATTTTATTTTATTTATATTGTGTACCCTCAAAATTGCAGAGGGCTGCAAAATATGTTATTACTCGATCAATAAAATGATTACTATCATTATTTCACTATGTCCACTATGTCTTGCTCTTACAACTGCTAGGTTAGGAATAAGTAGGAAACAGCATAATATAAATCATGGGAGGAGGATCAGACTACACATTGTTTGTTTGTAGTCTGTAGCCATGGAGACACAGATCTGCACAGGAGCTGTATACACAAAATGACTGGAGATTTAAAAAAAAAAAAAAAGTGTCATTGTATATTTAAAATATCTCTCCACAATAACTAAGATGGTTGCAGACATCTACATATGATTTAACTAACGGAATCATAAGTCAAGGTGTTTTTGGATTGCAGACATCAATACTGTCAGGCTGAATGGAGTTAACGAGAAATTCTTTGTGTGATAATTTTTGTGATACGGATAGGTGATATTTTTCAGAACGGCTCAGTAAATATTCCATGCTGAGAACGCCTTATAGATAAATCGCTAGCGCTGTGGGGTTGGGGACGGTGCAGCACCTCCCGCTGTGTTACAGTAAAATCCATCTCGCTGCACAAATTACCCATCTAAAACCTGGATCCCACGAGGTAGCCTCAATCAAATTTTCAAAAAGCAGCCTATTCCACCGAGGGCAATTTATCGCCGAAAATCTGATCAAATTATTCAGGAGATGATTGGAATGAATGTTAAAATGAAGACTCATTTGTCAATTTGGTCCGCAATAAATTTTATTGCAAATTAAAATGAGAAGCTCGGGCGCCAAAAATAGCAGGAGAAAAATTACAATCTTTTTGCATATTTTAAAGATCTATTTTGCAATCACCCAAGATGATGATCTTGACTGCCTGTCCGCTCCGACATGTCATAACCAGGAAAGCTGCCTCTTTTTTTTTTTTTTTTTCATTTTAGATGCATTCACCTCCTGACGTAAAGGACTACATACCCTCATACCCTTTAAGAGCAGACGTCTTCCCATATCTGATGCAGAGGAAGAAGTGCTATGACCCACAGATCAGTTCCCTCCTTCATACAGTAGGTTCCAAAGCAGAGGTGTTATGTGTGCAGCAAGCGGAATCCTCAGGAGTGTGGAGGCTGCTGCAACCAGCTGAGCGGGGGCCATACTGTACACAGGATATTATCTAGTAGTAGCTATTAAACAAGAGATGGATGGATGGATGGATTATCTTCCGGTCTCTTTATCCATCTATCGGGTAAGTACTAGATAAATAATAGATAGATGGATCGATCTATCTATCTCTACAGTATCTGTCAGCCAAGTATTATAAAGATAGATAGATAAGATAGATAAGATAGATTGGAAGGATGGATGGATGGATGGATAGATTGATATGAGAGATAGATTGAAATGAGAGATATATAGAAAGAAAGAAAAAAGGAGAAAAGAAAAAGAAGGAAAGGAGTGAGGAAGGAAATTGATAGGTAGGTAAGTAGGTAGGTAGATGGATAGATACTTAGTAGTTCTATCTATATCTTTCTTATTTGTCTTTGAGTATCAAGCAGACAAGTACTAGAAAAATGATAGACGGATAAGAGGTCTGTCTAGTTTTTTCTTCTTTCTTTCTATCTGTATTTGTAAGACAAGTACTAAAAAATAAATATGGATGATGGATAGATAGATAGATAAATAGATAATAGATAGGAGATAGATAGATAGATAGATAGATAGGAGATAGATAGATAGATAGATAGATAGATAGATAGATAGGAGATAGATAGATAGATAGATAGATAGATAGATAGGAGATAGATAGATAGGAGATAGATAGATAGGAGATAGATAGATAGGAGATAGATGATAGATAGATAGATAGATAGGAGATAGATAGATAGATAGATAGATAGATAGATAGATAGATAGATAGATAGATAGATAATAGATAGGAGATAGATAGATAGGAGATAGATGATAGATAGATAGATAGATAGATAGATGATAGATAGATAGATAGGAGATAGATAGATAGATAGATAGATAGGAGATAGATAGATAGATAGATAGATAGATAGATAGATAGATAGGAGATAGATAGATAGATAGATAGATAGGAGATAGATAGATAGGAGATAGATAGATAGATAGATAGATAGGAGATAGATAGGTAGGTAGATAGATAGATAGATAGATAGATAGATAGATAGATAGATAGGTAGATATGAGAGGGAGATAGATATGAGAGAGATAGATAGATAGATAGATAGATAGATAGATAGATAGATAGATAGATAGATAGATAGATAGGAAATAGATAGATAGATAGGAGATGGATAGATAGATAGATAGATAGATAGATAGATAGATAGATAGATAGATAGGAGATAGATAGATAGATAGATAGATAGATAGATAGATAGATAGATAGATATGAGAGATAGGAGATAGATATGAGAGATGGAGAGGTAGATATAAGACATAGACAGAAGAGTTCTTTACATTTTCATTAATCAGAGAAGAAGTTCCGACTCCACCTTGTACACTATACGGCGCCCATGCTGTGGTGTGTACAGACATTCCTTCCATTTGTTCTTCTCCTACCAAGTTAATTCGAGTTGATCTCTTTATCTGAGAGTTATATGGCCGCGCTATCCCGCCATGCTCTGGACACACTTTCTTTAAATTCATTTTTTTTTTTTATGCGATCATAAAATTTTGAACATAAGAAATGCACATGGTGTGAGCATCGGGGGAGGTCAGGTTGGATGTCTGGAGAAATGTAAGCAGACATGGACGCTTTCATGTCCGCCGTTTGCTTAGAGCGCTTTGCATGAAATAAAAGGACGATGATGACTACATGCGATCTCCCCTCGGACGGTACTAAGTGCAAACCACTTGCCTTATAGGAGCCTTGATCCATAGCTGAAAGCAAATCCTACAGGGTAAAAATGTAAGATTTAAATGTATTCCTTTTATGTATTATAGAGGATCCAGACAAGCAACATGCTCCAATTTGTAAGGAATATCAGCCATTCCCTCCACGACTTCAGTCCTGGCTGATGACATATTAGGGTGTGGGGGGTGTTTGCAAACACAATGTTCTGTATACGGGGTAACAGAAAGTTTTCGTTAAGATAGTAGGCGAATAACAGCTCTGTCCCTAATATAGAGCACTAAGCAGAGATCATGTTGGTCTATGTGGTCAGTAATATGATAGTTGGATCATTCTATGTTAAAGGGATTGTCCAGCTTTGAAAGGACTCTTTTATCCTAGTTTGGATTAACCCTTCAGAGGGGTGATAGGGTGGTTTTTCGGAATTTAACTGCTCTTATTGAGCCTCTGAGAGTCCTCTCTATGATGCACAGCTATGTCACTTACTCCACATTACAGAGAACACCATGAGAGCTGGGCTGTTTTCCAGTAGTGCACACACAGTTACTTCCTCTCTTACTTCTCTGGCCACTATGAACAGCACTGCAGTTCTTTCTGCTATGCTTAGACATAGTGCTTGTAAAATGAATGAGACTGAATAGGTGTCAGGAGTTGGGGACTGGAGGACACAAGACAGGTGATGCCCTTGCACTGACACCTGCCCCGCTGTCCTTGCCTAATTACCTCTACTGCCCTAACTGGCAGTAGATAACTGGTCGACAGTCCCTGGCCTGCAGAGGTGTGATACAAAATGCAGACAAGACAGACAAACACAATAATCCAAAGTCGGAAATCCAAGTCAGCAACAAACGGTCAGTGCACAACCAAAACATAGTCAAAAGAGTAGTCAAAAGTCATAGCCAAAATCTAGTAACCAGTAACACAATCGGAATTAAGACTCAGGAACTGAGGCTCTATTGCAGGCAAGGAAGGACACACAGGGGAGGATATTAAGAGAGACTGGAGTCCCAGCCCCAGGACGTGATTGGGGCTGAGACTCCAACTCCTACAATCAACAGAGACAGCACAAACTTTACGTCAAACACCTGAGCCGATTGTCCAGAGGCGGTGAAGCCACAGCAACAACTAATGAAGGAGCCGCCTCACCACTAGCAACTGGCCGTACACTTGCAGGAGGCTGGTCGTACGCTCTGGCTATCCTGGGAGCTAAGAGTGATGGTTGGCTCCTGACAATAGGCTACACTGTCCTAGAGGATGACTTACCCAGTACAATACCATATAGCATTTGAAGGGAGAATGGGTGACTGATGCACTGTCTTTGCAAAGTGCTATCTGAGCAGAAATACAAAGCAAAGAGAAAGCTCTCATATGCAGAGAAAAAGGTGATGAGAACAACGTCTTCCTAGAATAAAAAGACACACTCACCTGGGTGGGTTATGCATATGATATGAGGCAACACCTTAATGCATTTAGAAGGTAGAATGGTGCTTCTCTATAGTAAAAACTGTATTTATTTGAACATGAAAAACTGTAAAATAAAGCATAAAAAGCAACGCATTTCTGGACCAGAAAAGTCTCTTCATCTGGCCAAGGAAATGTTTCAAGAACATGAAGCGACAGTTTCCTTTACAATTTTTTTTTATGTCCAAATAAATACAGTTTTTATTATACAGCAGCGCCAACTGATCTTTTTTTTTTTTTTTTTTACATTTTTGCACGTTTGGATGTTGGCAGAAATAAAATAAAGAAATGAGAGGGAAGCCTTGATTTACCCTTCATGGACAGCTCCAGCAGCACAGCAAAGATGGAGTTACACTAAGCACTGACCTGCTGCTGAAATGAAAAGGAAGCATTGATATACCTTTCATAGACAGTACAGATTCTCTGGGGACAGAGAAAGCCTCAGCTTGTATGCACACAACCGAAGGTTGCTTTCTTTCTCAGACTCCTCCTTGCATAGTATATGCTAAGCCCTGCCTCTTTCTTGCAGTCTCTTTCACTAGAGACAGAAATCATTTAAAACTAATGCAGAATACAGAGAAATGAGACACCTAGTGACTAAAGTGGCTGTTTTTAGGGTGTAAGGAGTCATTTTTGAACATCCTATCTTGCTTGGACACAGCTGAAGCTACCACTGCTGAACCCATGAGCAGTTAGCGCCCCCTAATGATGGGTGTATACAGTCAGATTTATATGCTTTGTCAAGACAGAAAAACTTCCTAAGTATATTGGACAGAACTCTCAGTGGGGTCAATTCTGAGCATTAATATGGAGCTCTATAGTTTTGAATCTTTGAAGTTTTGTTTCTTTGAATCCCTATGCCAGAATAGGAAGCCCCTAGGCACAGCATTGCATAAAGCAACCTATTTATATTCGGTACTATGCATACATTTTTTCATAGAAAATCTTTTAGTAGGTCTGAGAGGGTAATGCGTCTACTTAGGGAGGTTACTAGATTAGTCTCTGGGGTCCTATGCAATGCTTTCTGGGAGAAAAATATGTAAAGTAGCTCTCCTCTGTAAGTGCCACCTGTTGGAAGTAGCTTTTATCGTTTGAATAATGAAACATGACTAGGGATTATTGTGGTGACCTCCCATGGTGGTATGGAGGAGGTAGGGCCGGTCATTGCAAGGTGGTGAAGTGTGACGCTAGTTCAATGATGGTTGGCCGAGATATAGCCGGGCCCAGTGATGTTCTGTCGTGACGCCAGTGCCAGTTGGCGCCAGCTCAGTGGTGCAGACATGAGCTGGCAATTCAAAGTGCATGGCCCTCAGCCCTCCAGCTGTTACCAAACTACAATTCCCATCATGCGTGGGCAGCTTGTCCAGGCATGATGGGATTGTAGTTTGGCAACAGATGAAGGGCCAAAGGTTCCCCATCCCTGATCTACGACATAAGACTATGCTTTTTTGATAAACTTACCACCACCCCCTCCTCTGGGGCAGTTCCTTGGGGTATTCTGTATGCCTAGGCATTATGTACAGGCAGAAAATGGATTAACTGTCGAACGAAGCGTTAACATTTAGCTAAGTGGCTTTAAGAGTCCTGTGATCCATCTCGGAGCTTGTTTCAGAACGCAGGTGAAGTTGGTTAAATGAGAAGTAAATTTAATATTAGATCCATCTTGGTGATAGCTTTTTGATAGGAATCGATGAGTGTCAGGAATGACTCCATCCTAAGAATGATGAAGGAAGGATTGCCTGTTGGCACTTGTGATTTTTTTTTGATTTTTTTTTTACAAATAAGAAAATAGTATTTTTTTCTCCAATATTCTTGATTGAAGAGAAGCATGACAATAAACCTCCGAGCTGAATTACTAGAAGGAGCCGCGGCCGAGCTAAACGCACGATCCTGGGATGAAATCTGATTGAACAAAGTAGAAAAAAGATACTCGCTGTTATGATTTTGCTATCGCTTCATGCTCTAGATTCTGCAATGGTCAGCAGAGCTTCACTAGCATTGCCCTCAGCTCATTCTGGGGACAATATTGTTCCCGTTCTTATGATCATTGCGGGTTCCAGCGATCAGACCCCCACAAACCAGCTTGTTATCCCCAATCCTGAGCGCTTCTTCCCCCACTCTCTGTTCCTGCAACCAAGACAGTTCTATTGGTTGTATAATTATGCGTTCTGTAGGGTTGACTGCCCAAACTCAACATCCTTCATCCCCCTGCAGTCGTCACAATCTGTTCTCAATGGGATACTTCCACTTATCTCCCACACTTCCATAAGGCACATTAATTTGGCCCTAAAGTCAACTGTTCGACTGTGAGTAAATCTTATTTATTGCATAAGAGAGTCCGTCTCGGTCACATTTCAAAGAACACTTTTAGCCTGCACTCATTGTATTAATTTGGAAGGGGTCTGAATAACCAAACCCCAACTGATCAAAACTTTTGACAGTACCCATTTAATTTTTGGACATTTTTTTTTTGTGTTCCTGTCATTATAAAAAGTTTTGACATGTCATAGAGACAGTCAAAAGTTTCCAGGTCCAGGTGCTCAGACCCGTACCGATTGGGAGATAGAGCGAGGAGAGGACCGCACTGCAGATATAAAAAAAAAAAGAGTTAGGCTCCATAGGAGCCCATTATAAGTTGTCTTTTTTGTTGTTGTTTCTTAGCGGAGAGTGGATGGTCTATCTCCCGATCGGTATGGCTCTGAACACTCGGACCCGTACCGATCAAAACGTTTGATGTGTCTCTAAGAGAATTTTTTGTAATGACAGGTACACATTAAATTATTCCTGTCATCATAAAATGTTTTGACAAGTCATAGAGACAGTCAAAAATTTTGATCTGTCCAGGTCTGAGTGTTCAGATCAGTACCGAATCATGAAAATGAGTCGACAGAAGACCGCATTTAGCATGGTCCTTTCTGGGCTCTATGTCACGTGAAGAGTCAGGCTCCTCTTCCCAATCATGCTCATAGTTGGTACGGGTCTGAACACTTAGACCTGGACTGATCAAAAGTTTTGACATGTCTTTATGACATTTCAAAAGCCCTAGGGGGCAGTGGTAGCTAAGCAAACTACATAGATGGGTACTGTCTAAGACTGGACAGGGTCCTGACAACTTTTGCTTGGTTGAGATAAAAACGGTACTCCATAAAAATCTGACCTTGCTGTGATCAGACACTTAAGAGGCACATCCATAAGTACTTGACACTAATATGGAAGCTGGTAGTAGCCAACCTTGATGTTAACCATAAAAAGGATTTTGCAAAAGCAGAGGGGCCCAATCGGCAAGAAATGCAATTTCTCCAAACCCTGTCTACACTGGAAGGATTTTGTAGAACGCGGGACTTGAGTGAAGACTTGATGACCCTTTAAGCGTGGACAGGCTGGATCCCTGTTAGGTAGGAAAACAGGAACTCTAGAAACTGGAAGAGACCGCTTTGGATGAGGTGGGCCCTGACCAGGTCCCTCAAAGGAGCTCTCTGGTGAAGGAACTAGTTGTAGTCTCAAGAAGAAACTTTGACAGAGAACAACCACCCAGGACAGAACTGCCAAACTTAGAAGAGTAGTCTGCGGTAAATTCATACTTTATATATTTACCTGTCCAGTTCCCCCACCAGCAGCTAGTTCCCAGGCTGCCCACTCTCCAACACTTTTTTACCATTTTGAAAACATCTGATGACATGCCGTTCCCACCAGAAATGGACGAGTCTTTGCTGACTGGCCATTTTCTATGGTAATGCAATGTCATCAGGTGAAAACATGGCATGGAGTGGGTGGCTTGGGAACCAGCAGTGGAAGGGGATCAGGACAGGTAAGTATATGTTACTGACATTTCCTTTTCAGCTAAGTATGATTTTTTTTTTTCCCGGACAACCATTTTAAGTACTACAGGGAGTGTTTCCCAGTGGTGGAGGTATCCTGAGGTAGCAAGGACACCCATTGGCTGGGGAGAATTAAGAGACTAGATAAGGACCCTAATAGGCCAAGAGAAGGGAGGAAACCCAGACAGAGCAGTTCCAGCAAGCAGGTGGCAGGCAAGTACATGCGCAAACACATGCACACAGTTAACCCTCCATAGCACTTCAGCATATGCTGGCTGTCAGTGAAGAGAAACCTCAATAGAAAGATATAGCGATGCTGTTAATACACCATACATCAAAAACAATACTCTGTAAACACTCAATAAAGCTTAGTACAGTGCTGCCCAGCATACAGACACCTTCAGCAGCACAACAAGCAGGGCTGTGGGACACTGCCCTCACCTTTTCTAGGGAGCTCCCCCTAGTGGTGGAATTTTATCATGTAACTTTAAGATTGTTTGAAGGGATCCTGGAGATTTGCAGCTCTTTATGTAAAAAAAAAAACTGAATAGAATTTTAAATCTACCTCCTATATAGATTTTTTTTTCCCACCTCTACTAACCCTTGCACATTCCAAACTGCGAAAACTACAAGTTTTCCATAATTCCGGAACAGTCAATAAAATGGGGAGGGAAGGATTTTGCTGTCTCTACTCCTGGCACCGATATACAATTGCACAAGCTTTCTGCATTACACATCCAGATGTTAGAGGGCTATAGGTGAGTGTTCTATTTATTGTCATTTTAACACCGTTTGAAAAAACAACATTTGTTCATGAATCCAGGGAGGCGCAGGTTAAGTCCCCCGCACCCTCATCACATCTCTTCAAGGTTTTAGCACACAATGCTGCTTATGGAAATGCTATTCAGGCTGGAATGAATAGAACTGGCAAAGTTACATGATCTGCCCAGCGTCTACTGCTTTGCCAGTAACTGTCAGTGAAAAATATATGCCAGCAAAAATCACTGAAAAAGCAGTTCCCTCGCCTCCCTCAGCTGCTGATCTGTCCTAACAATGCAATAAATAATATGTCATTGAATCCTAGAAGGCTGTGCCGAATGGACAGTCCTTTGTCTGAATGGGTTGTAAACACAAAAAAATCTTCTCTTGAAAAATAAAAACTGCATGTGTTTGAGAACTACTCTCAATATCATCAGTAAAACCAGCAGTTCTCTATGGTAGGCAATGACAGACTACACAGCCGAAGGACAACAGGTGCAATTGAGGGGTCCGCACCTAATGCTACTCAAAACATTACCTATTTATCTTTAGCCCTTGTGCATCTATATAGCAAGCAATATCGGGACATTTAAGCCAAGCCCAGATACCCCCCCCCCCCACACATAATATGGTATATAATGATAAACTATATAAGCCTACACTGCTAAAGAAAGCAGGCTCTAAATTAATCAGACC
Organism: Dendropsophus ebraccatus; assembly: GCF_027789765.1. Taxonomy (NCBI): domain Eukaryota; kingdom Metazoa; phylum Chordata; class Amphibia; order Anura; family Hylidae; genus Dendropsophus; species Dendropsophus ebraccatus. The sequence continues at coordinate 71,404,367 of NC_091466.1, read as the reverse complement.
AGTTAAAGGACTCTTAGGGTATGTTCACACAACATTTTTTAGATGACAATGTGGCCACATATTTATGATCAAAGCCATAAGAATTATGACGATCATTTTTTACGACCATAATTATAAAAATATGTCTGTACTTTACCCTTCTTTTTACTGTGTGAAAGTTTATCCAGATCAAAAAACAAGACACGTAAATTCATTCAGACCCCAGACAAGGAACCTAAATTCATCTAGACCCCAGACAAGACACCTACGTTTATTCAGACCCCAGACAAGACACCTAAATTCATTTAGACCCCAGGCAAGGAACCTACATTTATTCGAACCCCAGTCAAGACATCTCAATTTATTCAGACCCCAGACAAGACACCTACATTCATTCAGACCCCAGATAAGAAACTTAAATTCATTTAGACCCCAGACAAGGAACCTACATTTAGACCTCAAACTAGACATCCAAGTTTACTGAGACCCCTGACAAGACTTCTAAATTCATTTAGACCCGGTCAAGACGCTTAAATTCATTCAGACCCCAGACAAGAAACCTACATTCATACCCCAGACAAGACCCTTAAATTCTTTCAGACTCCAGGTAAGAACCCTATATTAATTTAGACCCCAGATAAGACTCCTCAATTTTATTTTATTGGTATGATGCATGCAAAAAATTACAAAAAAAACAAAAAAAAACAAGGCAAGGTACAGGGATCATGTGCCACACTGTAGCACACCCTCGTAACTTGAAGAGGAAACCCTGTGCCTCTCCAGATTACAGTAAACCAGTAATATATGAAACATCTAAAAAAAAAAAACATGCATTTGACCATATTGTAATTTTTTGTAAAATTTTCTACATCCATAGTTTCTAATACATGTAATCTCCCCCTTCCTATGTTGGCACCACTGAACAAGGTGTCACCAAATCTACTGCCCGAAGACAATGACCTCTACAATCAAGACGGTTGAACGAAGCTGAATTAATCTCCTATTAGTGGTCGTGAGGGAGGAAATAGAAGAGACCTGCTATAATGTGGGTAGGATGGCGGCTGCTGGGAATAATTCCGCATTGAATAGGTTTCTGTATAATCAGAAGAGGGACAGTCATTATCAGTCATTTCCATTCCTGCAATGTGTAAGATTTCATTGGATTTGGTGACATCATGTACATTCCTATCCAGCTCTGTCTGCCATCCAGTAATGAGCAGCTTTTCCTGCATCACTGCCAGAGTAAAGTGAGAATCCTATTTAAACCTATGAGCCTTACTTCCTCAGCTGGAAACATTTCCCAGAGTATGTCAGGTGCGGGTAGCAGCTGCCAGCCTCATCCCCTGGTGAATTGTATTACTTGCTTCAGTGCAAAAGATCATTTCAGTGCTTAAAACAAAGGCAGAATACACCATTGTAGACTAAACAGATTAAATGCACAATTCTGAGACATATATTTACATCCCATGTCTATAATCATAAACTACAGCTGTTCATAATGCAAGCGCTAGCCGAAATAGATTACTGCCTGCGGTTTTGTGTCGGCCAACCTGTAGACTGCATAAATAGCGATAGTAATATTGCCCTTACAGACTGATGCTGAGAGTTGGAGCAGCAAAGGTCTTTTATGGGTCCTGTTCTTTTTAGTATGTTTGTAAGGAACATAGGAGAAGGTTTGGTAGGTAAGAATAGTGACACAGGAGAAGGTTTGGTGGGTAAGGATAGTGGCATAGGAGAAGGTTTGGTAGGTAAGTATAGTGACATAGGAGAAGGGATGGTAGGTAAGGATAGTGACATAGGGGAAGTTTTGGTAGGTAAGGATAGTGACATAGGAGAAGGTTTGGTAGGTAAGTATAGTGACATAGGAGAAGGGATGGTAGGTAAGGATAGTGACATAGGGGAAGTTTTGGTAGGTAAGGATAGTGACATAGGAGAAGGTTTGGTAGGAAAGAATAGTGACATAGGAGAAGGTTTTGTACGTAAGGTTAGTGACATAGGAGAAGGTTTGGTAGGTAAGGATAGTGACATAGGAGAAGGTTTTGTACGTAAGGTTAGTGACATAGGAGAAGGTTTGGTAGGTAAGGATAGTGACATAGGAGAAGGTTTGGTAGGTAAGGATAGTGACATAGGAGAAGGGTTGGTAGGTAAGGATAGTGACATAGAAGAAAGTTTGGTAGGTAAGGATAGTGACATAGGAGAAGGGTTGGTAGGTAAGGATAGTGACATAGGAGAAGGTTTGGTAGGTAAGGATAGTGACAGGAGAAGGTTTGGTAGGTAAGGATAGTGACATAGGAGAAGGTTTGGTAGGTAAGGATAGTGACATAGGAGAAGGGTTGGTGGGTAAGGATAGTGACATAGGAGAAGGTTTGGTAGGTAAGGATAGTGACATAGGAGAAGGGTTGGTGGGTAAGGATAGTGACATAGGAGAAGGGTTGGTAGGTAAGGATAGTGACATAGGAGAAGGTTTGGTACGTAAGGTTAGTGACATAGGAGAAGGTTTGGTAGGTAAGGTTAGTGACATAGGAGAAGGTTTGGTAAGTAAGGATAGTGACAGGAGAAGGTTTGGTAGGTAAGGATAGTGACATAGGAGAAGGTTTGGTAGGTAAGAATAGTGACATAGGAGGTTTGGTAGGTAAGGATAGTGACATAGGAGAAGGTTTGGTAGGTAAGGATAGTGACATAGGAGAAGGTTTGGTAGGTAAGGATAGTGACACAGGAGAAGGGTTGGTAGGTAAGGATAGTGACACAGGAGAAGGTTTGGTTGGTAAGGATAGTGACATAGGAGAAGGTTTGGAAGGTAAGGATAGTGACATAGAAGAAGGGATGGTAGGTAAGGATAGTGACATAGGAGAAGGTTTGGTAGGTAAGGATAGTGACACAGGAGAAGGGTTGGTAGGTAAGGATAGTGACACAGGAGAAGGTTTGGTTGGTAAGGATAGTGACATAGGAGAAGGTTTGGAAGGTAAGGATAGTGACAGGAGAAAGGATGGTAGGTAAGGATAGTGACATAGGAGAAGGTTTGGTAGGTAAGGATAGTGACATAGGAGAAGGTTTGGTAGGTAAGGATAGTGACACAGGAGAAGGGTTGGTAGGTAAGGATAGTGACACAGGAGAAGGTTTGGTAGGTAAGGATAGTGACATAGGAGAAGGTTTGGTAGGTAAGGATAGTGACATAGGAGAAGGTTTGGTAGGTAAGGATAGTGACACAGGAGAAGGGTTGGTAGGTAAGGATAGTGACACAGGAGAAGGTTTGGTTGGTAAGGATAGTGATATAGGAGAAGGGATGGTAGGTAAGGATAGTAACATAGAAGGTTTGAGAGGTTTAGTGCAGTTCAGTGGATGTAACCTTGGTTTTCTGTCCTAAGGGCACTATGTGGTGGTCGGGATGATGTGCTCCACAACAGAAGCATAATTCCTAGGACCCCGTAGCAAATTTAACAATTGGCCTAAAACCTTGGTGACAGTAAAGTGAATTGTATTTATGGTAACTATCGCAAAAAATGTATCAGTGTCATCTTTCCCTTAGATAAGTTAAGGAAAGGAATGTTTCATTGCAGTCTTCTATCTCAATATCCTGCGCTGTTATCACAATATCCTGAACCTTATATACATAGATAGACAATTTAATGACGCTGCCAGTCCAGGGTTCGATGAATATGTGGTTATTTTTCTTACCAGAATTCTGTGGGATATTTACTTTACTAGATGAGTGCCTCCTATTCTGTATGGTATCATCATTCTTCTGCCAAAAAGTATAGTGTTTTCACTTTCAAATTTTCATAAAGTAGTTCTTTGCTTTAGACAGTTCTACTTGTTGCAGTGATCCCATGACCAAAAAGAGACTATAAAGTGTCTCCTTTGGGAACCCCAGCAATGAGCTGTTATTTCATTACCAGTGGTTGACGAAGTTGCTTGCATCCCTAGGGAGCCCTAGAAAATGTCGAAAAAAGACCAGTCAGCCTTATTGCTGAATCCAACTTCTTCAGCCACCGGTAATCAAATGTAGAGTGCTCAGATTCAGACTAACCTGAGCATGCTTGAGGTTCTCTCATCTTTACTCAGTACTCCTTAGTATCCCTGCCCCAAGCTGCTGCAGAACATTTTTTTACACAGCAGACTATCTCTCCACACAGTAAGTTTGCAAAAGCTGCTGTATCATTCCTGGTTTGCTCCTCTGTCTGTGGCATTGTTCAGCACAAGGCAGCATGCTGTACATACATGCATAAATTAAGATATGTACGTATATGTGTATATGACAGGGAGATGGTGGTGTCGGCTGTAGGGGCTGGTCAGAGGTGATGACGCTACTCAAAGGGTGGTGCTAGAACTCTAGAGACAAGACCCAACTGAGCTTTCTGAGGTAGTAGAGGATAATGCATTGTCTTGGGACAGAGGAGAGTTGGAGACAACACCACATTATAAAAAGAAACTACTATACAACTTCCTGTCAGGGGTAAGTCAAGCAAAAAGAAACAAAAAACCATGCAGACGCATATATCATGTGGTGAATTTTATTTAAAAAGGCATTTCTAAAACCAAAATGCCCCTTTAATTTCCCCTTTAAATTCTTAAAGTGTAATACAAATGTTATTTTGTAATTACATATATAAAACACAGAGGATCGTACAATTAATAATGTTAAAAAAGTATTCACACCCCATAGCAAATGAGTAGGATAAGCTAAAGTGCACAACTTGAAGCACAAACACAGATCCAAAGACACAGTGGCAGAATCCCATTAACACTTAAGTAGTTTCCTAATTATAAAAGTAATTAAAGACATGTTTATATGGCATTCTTATCAGGAAAAGGGAACAATTTGTGATGCAAATGGAAAAAAAAAACTGTTAAATGGAGATGTCTTAATCTTAAAACCTCGCCTCCGATACCGCCACAGTTTTAATTAAAATGCACTTTCCTCCTTTTTTTTCTTTTTTTTTTTTTTAAATCTACGTAATTTCACTCTAAATAAAAGCTTTGAAAATTGCCACATATGACGGACAGATCGCGGCGAAAACCACAACTATACACGAGTCATACTTCACTGGAAAATTCATAGCTTGTTTACAAGTTTTTAATGATGTTTCCCACACTTTTAGGTTTGTTGGGTGACAACAATATGGCCTCATGGCCTCTGTGATGAAGTGACAGATATTCCCAATTCTGGCCTTAAAGGGGTTTGCCAATTTAAACTTACTTGTCCTCTATCCACAGGAAAGAGTTGATTGCCGTTGATTCTCCATAGAGAATGAGTAGAGCTGCGGGTCATGCGCCAACCTGTAGCTTCATTTATAACAAAGGAGCCGGGGGACCAATCTAGAGATCCGCACTAGTCCCCTATTCTTTGGAGTAAGTTTAAATCGGAAAACCCCTTTAAAGGGGTTATATAGGCATAATTTTAAGAATCACTAGAAAAAAAAAACCTTTGGACATGTAACAGAGACATTTCAATAAAAAGAAGAGTCCAACAGCACCTTGGAGAAAAAAACTTCCAAATGGCTATTCAATGGTAAGGTTGGATTCACGCTGGAAGGCCTACTATCCTTAACGTGGGCATTGCAGACTTGAAGAGAAAGGATTCCTACAGGATCTGTGTTGAGCAAGCGTGAATTTATTCACATGTCGGTCGGTGTACAGGGGTGCAACGTTTCAACCCAAGAATGGGTCTGCTTGACAAATACCCATCCTTGGGTTGAAACGTTGCACCCCTGTAACCCGACATGTGAATAAATTCACGCTTGCTCAAAACAGATGCTGTAGGAATCCTTTCTCTTCATTTAATAGAGACTAGAGATGAGTGAACTTTTCAAAAGTTCGTTCCAACTGGACTTCCGGATTTTTTCGGAAAGTTCAGTTCGACCGAATTTCGAATTTCTTCGGATTTCATAGTTTAAAGCATCTATATGATACGGGGGTAGTGTATGTGGATGTCAGTAACATCATTATCTTTTCGATATCTGAAAGTCAATTTTTTTTTTACTTCAATATTCACCATTACAGGGTCTATGTAGGAAATTCACCATTATAGGGTCTATGCAGGAAAAAGGTCACAAATGCAGTGAAGGAGCAGCAGTAGTCATTGGAAGCCAGTGGAGGTCCAGCAATAGTCATTTGAGGCCAGTACAGGAGCAGCAGTAGCCAACATGGAGGCCAGGCATCAGCAACAGTAGTCAACATGGAGGCCAGGCATCAGCAACAGTAGTCAACATGGAGGCCAGGCAGGAGCAGCAGTGGTCATATACACTCTCACAAGGGAGACAGTATAGTACTTATATATCTGTAGAGACCCTTTTTTAGAGTTTTATTCTCCACAAATGCAGGAGGTATATTTGTGCCTCAGGATAACATCTATGTCATATACACTCTCGCAAGGGAGACAGTATAGTACTTGTATATCTGTAGAGCACGTTTTTCTTCTGTGCACCCTTTGCTCTCCTATGCCTAATCTATCTTTCACCCTCTCTATTTTTCTCTCTCAATCAGTATATGTTTCTCCTCTCCGCTTTCCTAATAATCTTGTGGTCTTTGCTTTTGTAAATATCTTTTCAGTAGTCAGTATAGCAGAGGACAGCAGCAGCAGCGTTTTATCACTGACGAGCTGTGTGCAGTAACAGACTCCTTCCTCTCTCTCTCTCTCTCTCTCTCTCTGTGCAGACTGCATTGTGCGGTCAAGTGACTGCTCCTCTTAAAGCAACACCACGTCACACAGGGGGTGGGCTAGTGCAAGATCCTTGCTGATTGGATGTGTTCCAGGCATCATGGGAAAGCGCTTTTCCCGCCCGGAACACTTCCTGCTTTCTAAAATGGCGGCTGCCATTTTAGAAAGCAAGGGGGGGGGGGGGAACGGAGTGGATTTCCAAAAATCTGAATCCGACCGGATTCGGACTTTTGCAAAAATCTGAACCGGATCCCATACCGGCCAAATCGGTTTGCTCATCTCTAATAGAGATGTGTCCAAGTTTTGATTGGTTGGGGTTAGTGTTCAGACCCCCAAAGTGAGCTGGAAGAGGCGCAGAGTTATGTGCTTTACTCATCCACTCATCCACATCCAGTCTTGCTGCAAAAACACATAATGGAGCTCGTGACTAAAACTCATAACTACAGGTTCTCCCAGCTCGTTTCAGAGATCAATGGGGGTGTGAACGTTCAGACCCCAACCAATAAAAATTGGACATTTCCCTGTGATATGTAAAAAAAAAATTTTCTAATGACATGGATGCTTTCAAATAACCTGTATTTACCCTCCTTACTCCCCTAATGTCAGCACTGTCATGAACCCCTATTCCTGCTACTGGTACTAGGTTACAACAGTTCAGTTGACTAAAATGGCGGCTTAGTTACAAAATCCGAATGAGCTACATTTCCAATAACTAGGTGCTTTGGGAAGCCCAAAAAGCTATTCGGCAGGGGGCCTTGGTGTCCGGAGAGGGATCAGTCAAAATTAAGCCCCAAATGAGTATATTTTATAAGGTATAAAGGTTGTATACAGATTGCTATCATTACATCGTACAGTTTTATGTAAAGCCACTGGCGTTCCGGTGTGGTACCCAGGTATTGACTTGGCACCATGGTCCAGGGCATCCAAGCTTAAACTCTTCTAAAATTAGCTCCACAGCTCAGATTCTCCATTTCATTTCATGGTTGCTTAAAGCTACTGATATATATCCTGCGAGGAAGCATCCCGATTCCTTTTATATTATTCCACTTACCGTGCCATTACCAGGATCTTGGCAGAGCTGCAGTATAACTCAAAGAAAATCCCTTCTTATGTTGGCAGCACAAACATCATTTCTCCAGTCATAGTAATTGCACAAGGGTCACTTTCATAGTCCTCGGCATGGATGCTTCACCTTACAGCTCTTTGCATTTTGTGTAATATGCCATCTTAGTAGCTTATTATATGGATATGATAAAAGAGAGCCTTGTTTACACCCCCTCCCCCCCAGAGCGAAAAGTAGTGCACCTAGCCCATCTGCGTATAACATGGTCAGCTGTTGGAAATCGTCTGTCACACTACGGAGGTTCCGATCGGTAAGCATCAAGTCAATTGCTTTAGATCTCAGCATTTAAGGGGAAAATGGCAAACAGCAGCAAGATCACTGCTGTCCGTCATTGACTGTGAGTACCCGGCAGCTAGCAGCTTTACTATAACCTTGTATGCCACTATGGTGTACCGCTACGTCATGATGTGTTATGGCCCAGGTTGTGATTAATAGAGAAGTCTCACCAAATTTAGGCAGCCAGAGGGATGCAGAAAAATAATAAACAACCTAAACTCACCGGTCAATGTTCCTCACTTGCACTGCTCCTGGTGTCCCTTTTGAACAGTTCGGTTCGACCGAATTTCGTATTTCTTTGGATTTCATAGTTTAAAGCATCTATATGATACGGGGGTAGTGTATTTGGTTAAATTTAGGGCTCTACATGTCAGTAACTTTATCTTTTCAATATCTCAAAGTCAATTTTTTTTTTTAGACTTCAATATTCACCATTACAGGGTCTATGCAGGAAATTCACCATTACAGGGTCTATGCAGGAAATTCACCATTACAAGGTCTATGCAGGAAATTCACCATTACAGGGTCTATGCAGGAAAAAGGTCACAAATGCAGTGAAGGAGCAGTCTCTCCACCACACTCTCACAAGGGTCCAACTATAGCACTTGTATATCTGTATAGCACTTTTTTTTAGAGTTTTATTCTACACACATGCACGAGGTATATATTTGTGCCTCAGGAAAACACCTATGCCATATACATACTCGCAAGGGTGACAGTATAGTACTTGGATATCTGTATAGCACGTTTTTGTTCTGTGCACCCTTTGCTCTCCTATGCCTAATCTATCTACCTATCTATCTTTCGCCCTCTCTATTTTTCTCTCTCAATCACTATATGTTTCTCCTCTCCGCTTTCCTAATAATCTTTTTGTCTTTGCTTTTGTACAATATCTTCTCAGTGCATCAGCAGCGTTTTGTCACTGACGAGCTCTGTGCACTGCTAACAGTCTCCTTCCTCTCTCAGACTGCCTCATGCGGTCATGTGACCGCTCCTCTTAAAACAATACCGACATCACACAGGGGGTGGGCTAGTGCAACATCCTTGCTGATTGGATGTGTTGCGGGCATCATGGGAAAGCGCTTTTCCCACCCAGAACACTTCCTGCTTTCTAAAATGGCGGCTGCCATTTTAGAAAGCAAGAAAAAATAAGTAAATTCGGAGCGGACTTCCAAAAATCCGAATCCGACCGGACTCAGACTTTTGGAAAAATCCAAACCGGATCCCATACCGGCCGAACCGGTTCACTCATCTCTATTAATGATCACAGGATACTAAGTACAGACCATTCCATTCATGTCTTTCTAGAGAATCCCAAAGCAGTTTGCCAATCCACCAGCAACTGTGAGACATGGATAGAGTAGCCCTTTAAGGCTGGGTCCTCATATTGCAACCAAAACCAGGAGTAGATTGAAAACACAGAAAGGCTCTGTTCACACAATGTTGAAATTGAGTGGATAGCCGTCATTTAATTGCAAATATTTGCTGGTATTTTAAAACAACGGCTGTTATATTGAAATAATGGCCGTTATTTACTGTTATATGGTGGCCATCCACTCAATTTCACCATTGTATGAACAGATCCTTTCTGTGTTTTCAATCCACTCCTGGTTTTGGTTGCAATATGAGGACCACAATACTGACTGAAATATACGTAGTGTGAACCCAGCCTAAAGGTGAGACCAAAGGAACCGAACAAAAGGCCTCCTGTCCTTCTAGTCCCCTGTGCAGATACAGTGTTGTTTGCTATATTAAACCACCCACATTAGTATATAGTAAATCTATATTTTGACTGTTATATTATTCCTTTCCCGTTCTTACATTATTACTTTTCCCCCCATTTACTGTACGCCATGAAGACTTTTTTCTTGTTTGGCGCCAGACACTGCAAGGTTTTAAATATCCTATAAGAAAAATGTAAATGGTGTGAAAATATAATGAAAGTCAAATCAGAAGAAAAGGGCATTACTGCAGTAACACAACGTAGGGAATACATCCCCCATTCTCTCCAATGCTTCACAGCGAAAATCAATCAAATGCTCGATCTGCTGTAATTAAAATACAACCTCCTCTAAATCGTGTTTGTAGCTTAAAAGAAACGAATTATAAAAATATTCTGAGACATTGCCCGACACAGTACAAGCAACATGATACTGCAAGCTTTATACTTCAAGGGGATGACTGATAAAAAAAAAAAAAAAAAACTTTTCAAACTAACTACCAGAGAATTTTTGGGAATAGAGGGAGGGGTCCTATTCAGGACCCTCATATATTGGCTGGTATATCTTGGAGGACCCAAAGTGTCAATGCACTGCATGAACAGCCCAATGATTTCAATGCTTACCATGTAGTGTTGCATTTCACCTGTGGGGGCACTGTAGGGTAATTCAACATTTACTGTTTACTCTTAACCACTACTATAAAATATGTTTTGTGCTTTTTAACAAAAAATATATATTCAATATTTATTCTATCTCTCCCCCTTAGCAATATTACTATCACATGATTTATTCCTGTTTTTTATTTTTTTTTTGCCTACAAACGCCTGCTGTATCACCTGATTGGGCGGGGCAAGGCTGGGAAGAAGCATGGCCGGGTGCAGGAAAAAGGGGGCGGGGCTTTATTTTAGACTGGTGTACTCGTACGCCAGTCTTGATAAATGCCCCCTAAATGTTTTTTACTCCTTTCCCATTATCACCATTGGTCAGTCTTCTTCCCCCATTCATGGCAGCAAAAATACCATGTTTCCCGGAAATGAGACATCCATCTAAAATAAGATACCCCAACTAGCCTACCAACTAGCCTAAAGTAAGGCATCCCCCCTGAAAATAAGGCACCCACCTAAATTAAGGCACTCCGCGAAAGTAAGGCCAGAGAAGAGCTGGGGTTGAGGACCGGGGGAAAGAAATAAGACATCCCCCGAAAAAAAGACGTAGTGCCTCTTTGGGGGCAAAAATTAATATAAGGCACTGTCTTATTTTGGGGGAAACATGGTAGTACCATATACAGTAAGTACCCTAGTTAGTCTCCTTTTCCCTCTGGCAGCTGTAACTATAGTGTCCAATAATTTTCTCAGACGCCAGTGTGCTTCCCCCTGCTGCAGTAGTAAATATAGCCCACAGGAAGTTCACCTGCAAATAAAGGATGATTGTATTATGATATGTGGAGCAGGTAAAGGATTTTGTGTTGGCATGCTTACAATCAATCCCTTTACACAGTGTATTGCTGTGTATTGCTGCTTGAGAATCTGGTCTGCAGAGAAGCAGTTTTATATAGATTGCCGTCTATTGTCCAGAGGGACATTGACTGTGCTGATACTAGGAATGAAGAATCCAGCAAGCAAAATGTGGTAGCCCAGGGGTGATAGGTGTTGCTTTCAACGTCTGGTGCTGCGGCACTGCTGTAGCACTTGTCACAGTGTAGTGTATAAGTGCAGCTGAGTAATCGCAGAGTCCAGAGCATTTGACCAGTTAACCACTTTTACTAGCAGACTTGTTAAAGGAACATTAAAGTGTCACTGTCGTTATAACTTTCAAAATCTAAATAAACAGTAGATTTTATATAAAGCAAGTTTACTATATGAATTCATTTATTTTTTTGTTAGCATGCTGTAAAACCAAGCTGTACTTACAAAAAATCCAGGTCCAGTCTCCTGAAGGCAGCTATATAAGAGCTATACTTACTGTATCCAGGTCCAGTCTCCTGAAGGCAGCTATATAACAGTTATACTTACAGTATCCAGGTCCAGTCTCCTGAAGGCTGCTATATACCAGCTATACTTACTGTATCCAGGTCCAGTCAGGTCCAGGTATCATTTCCAAAGTTATAACGACAGTGACACTTTAAGATCAAGTCTGAGTATGATTGCCAATGTTCTTCCCTTGTAATACTGGAGTTTGAACTATATCTGATTGCAGATCAGTCCTCTGTAGGCAGTTTATATCTGGAATAAACACTCAGAGAAACTGGCTGACAGAGTGAGTGAGCAGGAGGCCGGACAGCAGAGATTATCCATGAGGAAGAGGGAGGAGGAGGCAGTGGTGAGGCGTGCCAGAGTGCGGCACAAATGCTGAGCCACAACTCCTCTTTGACTCTTCATTACAATAGGAGATTGTGCATAATCCACTCTGCAACTAGGGGACTGCCAGGTGCTTACAGATTCCCTTTAAGGCCATTTAAGTAACACTGTCACAGCAGCATCTAAATGATTAATTAGCCGGCACGGACAATAGCTCTGTGCTGGCTATTAGCCACGCCCCTCAGCTACTAATAGTAGCCGGGAGCCGCCCGTTATAGAAAGGGTTCACATCATGAGCCCTCTCTATACCCCATTACCCCCTGGTACCATGATGTACAGCAGGAATCCCTGTTTAATAAAAGGAGACTATAGTTATTGATACCCAACAGTTATACAACCGCTCCTCAAAATTCTATTTCTTTGTTTTTTCCCAGCAAAGACAATAATGTTGACAACTCTTTATACTAAGTGGCGGTATAAAATGCAAAACTTTTTACTTTATTACAGATGCCACAAGGAAATATGACTCCATAGAGGGGGGGTGGTATTTTATGAATTCCCTCTGCCGCTCCACATAAATATTAATGTGTTGACATTATATTACTGTTTACATCATTATCAGATGATTTTTTTATTATTATTAACTTTCTCTCCGCGACAGAAGATAACCCAGGAAGGAAGGACTACAGGAAGGCTCGGTAAATATAATTACTCGGAGGTATGTTTACTGGAGAGACGGAAATGTGCTCGATTAATATTTTGTTTGTCTTGCTACCTCTAGGGTTTAATAACAAGTGTCATCCTTTCTTAACCACGTCTACGATGGCTTTGATTCTACAGCAGAACAATGTCTTGTGTCTTGATAGAGTTCAAAAGCAAATACTGTTACTGTTCTCTGCTGGTACAAGTCTCTGTGCCGATTAGAAAAAAAAAGTGACGGTGTTGCCTATGTCAACCATTTCTTTCTAATGTAAATTACCTGGGCAGAAAAGCAATATTTAAAGGGGTTATCCAGACTTTGAAAAATATTGGAGCTTTCTTTCAGAAACAGCACCCCTCCTATCCTCAGTTTTGGTGTAGGGTTTCCATTGGAGAGGGCTCAGTTCCATTGGAGAGAATGGAGGTGATTTGTAATACCACACACAAACTGAGGACAAGGTTGACGCTGTTTTTGCAAAAAAAAAAAAATTGATGTGTTTTATCTAATCTTGGATAACCCATTTAACCCCTTATTCTATCTAGATTTATGGCAAGTTTGCAACTTCTCACCTTCTAAGAGCAATAACACTTTTATTTTTTTCATATACCAGGCCACATAAGGGCTTGTCTTTTGCTTAACCAATAGTACTTCATTTTACCATAAAAGTATGATTACAGCGATACCTAATTTATATAGTTTTGGTGTATTACTAACTTTGCGCCATGTTCTGTCGTTTTTATCGATACCAGATTGGGGTATTTGTTCTCTTTTCATCCTATTTTATCTGATTATATGATCGAAAAGCAGCAATTTTGGCATTTGGTGTTATTTTTCGTTTAAACTGAACATCGTGCAGTATCATTTTGTTAAACATTTTATACTTAAAATGGGACAGTTAGTGACTTTAACTGTTTTTATGGTAGTTTTTTTTTTTTTTTTTTACATATTTGAAGGTAACCCGGTCCCTGGTGGAGCGTGAACTGGCCTCAGTATCACAACCCTCCGACAGGCGGCAGATTTAAAAAACAATCTTTAATCCTCACTCCCGACTCCTGGTAACTAGGCATGGGGGTGGAGCCACAGCGGCAGGTAGGCATGCTGCCTCCGCCCTCTTCCAAGACACTCACGCTTGATTGGCAGATTGAGCGCTAGGAACATAATGCAAATTCCTGCTCTCAAGCTGAGTAATCGATTATAATAGGTCCATTTTGGGCGGGAGCCACCCGAAAAGGCTTATACTTTCAGTGGTGTGTTGTCTCCTGGCTACAGTTCTGCCGTGATTTGCAAAAAATGCTGCTTTTTTACGACAATTTTGCACAAATCAGGGCATCATGACATTAGGGGGGCCAGGCTTGATGAACAGCCCGGGGCCCATGGTAAATTAATCTGCCCCTGATCAAGCTGCCTATCAAGAGGGAGTGGATGGAAAAAGGGCGGCGGCAGCATGACTACCTGCTGCTGCGACTCCACCAAAATACCTAACTATGGGTCGCCAAATTAAAGATTTTTTTTTTTTTTAAACTTACACCCTGTCGGGACTGTAGACAGGTAAGACTGACCCGAGGGGTTGTATAACCTCACCTGTCGGGAAAACACACACATCAACACGATTGGTTCACAACTCTTAGGTCACTAAAAAGGGGAGGAACAGGCAATGCGACTAGCAGCACATAGCACACATAGGAAACTGGTGACAGAATAAAGCATGGAACATCTATAACACATTCTGCACATGTAATGCCACTAATGAGTCACTACAGTCACTAGGCACCCATACTCAACGACTGTTGGGCACAGCATCGGAGAGGCAGGTATAAGGCATTGGGGCCAGTTCCCTTTAAATCCCCTTGGGAACTATTAAAGGCATTAATTTGACGAGTTTGAAGGGTGGAGCAGGTAATAACATACTTTATGTGCTGGCGTCCAAAGTCACACATCTATTGTGTTGCCCATGCACTGAATTTACAAGTCATGTTGGATTAATGCAACCAATTAATTACAATTAGATAATGACTGAAAATAAATAGGTGTGGATGTGTGCCAATGGCCCCCGCTATACTGCTGTAATGGGACTCAATAGTCAATAACACAATTAATGAAGGTAAGTACAACACATAATAAGATACAATGGGATATAGATGAAGGGAATGGAGACCTATTAGCACTGCACTATGTTAATGAAAAGGATCAAAACTCAAACTGCAAATACATCATTGAACAGAAACAATGATTAACGAAACGCTTAATATTCAGCCTGAGAAATATTGGAAAACTCTATTAGGTTTGCGAAGGGCTGCATAAAAAACATTATAAAAAATATCATGGGAACAGTGGTCCCTTGTCCCCCAAGTGGAGGGTACAGGCACCAGGCAAAAGGCCCTATTACACCAAACGATTATTGGTTGTATTTGGCCGATTAGCGGCCGATAATCCCCTGGTGTATTACAATTACTATGTAGCCCGATGTCGGCTGATTGTTGTCTTTAAACATGGCCTATCAAAACAATCACAATAGTGACCGTCTGCAGCTCGTCACTCCAATAGTAATAGGAGTGGATACAGCAGACCGCCGCTCTCTTGAATGGGCTGTTTGGACAATCTAAAGCCCCTTCCACAATTTCCTGCGGACAACCCCCCCCCCCCCCCCCGCCCATACACACCTTGGCCCCCGCCAAGGAGTCTTGGCCCCCGCCTGTCACATACTCATCATCTATCCTGTCAACTATCACCTAACCCCTTTAGCCAACATACCTTTAGCCAACATACATGCCTCCAAATCTTAGACTTGTTACATGGCCATGATATATAAAGCTTTCATTTCTAGATAAAGACGTATTTGTTTTAGTCTTGATGGGAGTTTTAGTGTTTAGAGATCCATCTCCTTGGTTGTGGCATGCTTTTCTCTCTCTATATATATATATATACCTTTTGGGTTAGGGCATCTGGTCCCATAAACCATTTGTGACCATTATGAAACTGTGTAAAAGATCTATGATCCACTAGAATTAAGAAACCCTTGGTAGTAGGGACAAAGACAAAAAGAACACCTCGTACAGTGGGATCCCGTAATAGAGGTAGTCAACCGAGTCTTTATTGAGTCTGTTGGATTTGGAAGGACTACGGTGCAATACATCACAGACGTTTTTACCTCCATACTAGGTAGCATTGGGGAATTCCATTAGCACTTGCCTCCGGGATCCGCACTTCTGTGAAGAATGGAGGCCCACTAATCCAATTCTCATCTGATGAGGTAGTTGCTAATGAATGTAGGGTTGGGTTATAGATAAAACCGAACAAGCCAAAGACCACTCTCCATACTCCACCTACAGGTTATAATGGAGAACCATCTAACCAAGTAACACAAGTCAGGGGGACTCCTGATCTCCAGTCCTAAAGGTGGGACTTGCAACTATTAGACATTTTGGACATATCCTAATGCTCTATTATAGCAGTAGTGTGGCAAGTTCTCTTATGAAGGTGTTGTGGGGCACTTTGACAGTCTATGTTTTACAAGCACTGATAAAGCAGCATTGAGATTGTATGAAACTATAATATTGGTTGATATTGTGATTTGGACAAAATTGGACCTTTTAATCTTCGATTCCACAATTTGGTAAATTGTGCATACTCTTTAATATGAAAGAAATGAATGCTGAATGTGAACTGTTTGTGAACCGTATTATGTAGGGATTATGACAAAGTAGTAATACATTATGGAAAAGACACTAGAAACAAAAAAAAAAGCTAAGTGTGGGCAGAAAAAGCAGATCTGGGTCTTATCTCTTGTGTCACTGCCCGGTAATGTGCTTTCCTTTTCCATAATCCCTATGGTCACATTATGTTTGCGGTTGAACTACAAAACAAAACATTCTTTGTTCAGCAAATTCTTATATTTGGCAGTAAGTGTGATCTTTCCATTTCCAATTTTTCTAGTGGAACATTCCATGCTCGCTCACCATGTGGTTCCAGCGAATGGGTTTTGAATTTCAAAAATTTTCTAGAAGTCTGAAATGTATTTTTTTTTCCCAAAATGTATACATAAAATGTAAAATTTCAATTATGAATAATTAAATAAGTAATATAATGTAATTGAACTTAAACAATCCTTCCATTGGCCGCCTTACAAAGAAAATCTAAGAAAAATGTGTTACTTATCTTAATTTTTTTTCTCTTCTTTTTTATGGTTTCTGTAAATGTGACTTTTTTTTTCTCTATAACTGTGCTAAGTGGGCAGGCTCTTCCTGGAGAGCTGTGCACTCTTAGCCAATCAGATGTCTCCTTCTGAGTCTCTTTCCCATAGCAGGAAAGATTACAATATCATCTACCCTCTTTTTTTGTTCTCCCTTTCTCTGTGATTTGGTTAATGCGTAGTGTTGAGCGGAGAGGCCGAACTGTTCAGGTTTGTCAACATTCTCTGCAGCTGTGGGAAGTCAAATGTGAAGCGTTAGAGTTTAGAGAACGTTACCTGATCAGTTGAAATTAGGGAAGGTCCGAATCTGCCGAGGTTCGTGTTCGTATGAACCCGAACCCTCGGCATCAGATTCCCGCCGTCTGCCTGCTCTGTGCAGCGGGTGGATACAGCGGGTGGACCGCCTGGAAAACTGGGATACAGCCTATGGCTATGGCTGTATCCCAGTTTTCCAGGCAGTCCTCCCGCTGTATCCACCCTCTCCACGAAGCGGGCAGACAGCGGGAATAATTTCCGAGAGTTCGGGTTCGTACGAACCTGAACCAAAGCAGGTTCGGACCATCCCTAGTTGAAATCCATTAAACACTATTAAAGGATCACTGACATTTTTGATGGTGTTGTCTTGCAACAGAGTTCTCTAAAACTGTGCTAAGTAGGAGGTGTTCTCTCAGTCACATGTCTCCTCCTGCCTCTCTTTTCCATAGCAGAAAGAAGAGACAAAAATATAATAACATCATCTCTCTTCTTCCTCCTCCTTTTCCTCTCTTATGTGGTTCGGTTAATGGGTCACTGATGCTTTGATGGTGTTGGCTTGCCGAAGATGGCAGGCTATCTTGTCATCTTGTAGGAATCCTTAAAGAAAAATATATATCACAGAGAAATCCTTGAGCAAAAATAAAAACCTTCTACTTAGACAGTTGATAAAGTTGTAGATCATTCACCAGTCTAATAATCCAGAACATCCAGAAAGGGCTTATCATGATGGAAATACATGTTCTTGGCGAGCTCATACTCCCGACCTTATAAATCATCACTAAGATCTTAAGCTAGACAGCTAGGAAAACCTCAGAGAGACTAAATGTTGACTTCATAGCACATGACTAAAAAATTATATTAAAAGAAACTGAGGGATAGCATGCAACACTATCGGGGGTCATAGAGAGTAGTAGAAAAAATATCAATCTTATCCATCTTTATGTATCTAGACATAATGGGTTAAGCTGATGGATTGACCAGATGTTTAGTTTTTATTTGGCACCTTATTGAGAATATAACATTTTCAGGCTTTTTTATTGTATTTTTGTTTATCTACAGTTAATAATATATAGATTTTTATTTATTTTTTATTTATAGGCATCATGATTATTTTTGTTTTTTTCTTTCCAGTTGATTAATAACCTCCCAACCGTAGGGGACATCACTTCCTTTCCTTAACCTTTATCCAAACCTTGAACTAGGCAAAGGAGGAGATAAGTGTCATTGCTTGCTAAGTGCGTGTCGTACAGATAAGAAATGATAAATGTAGATTGCCTTCCCCATGACAGATGCATTACTTTGCAGTCAGTTGGCCTTACACAAAGATACAGCAAGGCATGGTTTTCCATGATTAAGCTCTATAGACTTGCAATAGCGATAGGAAACGAAACGGCAAAGAATACTTTTTGTGCTATGAAGTCCAGATTCTGATTACATATATATATATATATGACAATATTCGGATTGTCGAGTTATAAAACATCATCTGGATAAGGAAATAAGAGAAGAACCACTTTGTGGGACAAACTCTGCAATGGTAATAACTATTTTTGCACTGATTGGAATTTTTGGTTTTCCAAAAATTTCTCGTAACTCCAATAATGAAGTATTACGGTGTCTATGTTCTATCAGTATACAAAATAGCTGTAGCTCCGCCAGGCCGCCCTGAACGGGGGAGATAAGAGGTGAGGAACTTGTCCTTTAAAACAAATCTGTAATGGCGAGATGGCAGGCTCAAATGCCACACAGAAAAAACGGTGCAGATAAAAGTGAAGGTCACATTAGCTCAAATGGTCTACAAACATGAATGATACGCCTCCTACGAACTTTGTGGTTTTCTTTTGAGCAAATTTGCTCAAAAAAGGGATAAAACAAATTAAAAAAGCTAATTTTGGTAAATGACTAGACCTATTGTCCTGTGCATTGCTATACAAGGGCCTTCTCTTAGCAGCATGGTTTTATTGCAGTGTTGCATTCATTTGCAGTGTTGATCCAGAGGAAAGCAAATAAAACCTTATAATAGAGGCCAATTTTACTAATCGGGAAAAAATATTCATAACTCCAAACAAGGCAATAAGAATAAACCCATGAATCAAATCTCTTGGCTTGTGTGACTATAACTTGCAATATTTTTACAGTTCCCCATGATATGTTCATCTGGTAGAGAGTTCCATAGTCTTACTGGTTTTACAGTAAAGAGTGTCCATTAGAGATGAGCTTGTCTCGAACATGTTCAAGTTGGATCACTTGATGGCTGAAGAAGTTGGATGCAGCTATGGAGAGTCCTGAAAAACATGGATACAGGCTATGGCCTATGGCTGTATTCATGTTTTCCAGGGCTCCCTAGGGCTGTATCCAACTCTGTCAGTTACCGGTATTCAAATGCTGAACCACCCGAGCATGCTGGAGTAGCACTCATCTCTAATCCCTATTTATATAGATGTAGAAACCCACCTTTCTCTAGATGTAGTTCATGCCTCCTAGTTATAGCTTTGGCTGCCCAAACATGATGGGAATTGTAGTTTTGCAACAGATGGAGGGCCGTAGGTTGTGCACCACTGGCTTAAACCATGGTTAAGGCATTCGATTGGTGTCAATCGAATGCTTATTTGGCCAACAGCTGTTGCCCCTGACCTTCCTTTACACATGTCCTCTGGGTTTAGCCAAGCATGCATGTGTTCATGTGGGACAGGGGTACAGAGCTTACAATACATATTAGAGCAATGATGGCCATACATGCCAATTTCAGCTTCAATGTGCATAAGGTTGTGTGGACTTTCCCCTGGTATTGGTAAGGAGGATAGCGCAGACGGATTTTACCAAAGCCAATTCTACCGTTCTCAAACTGATAAGCTTTCCATCAGAGGTGTCTCCCTCTTCCCAAATAGGGAAACAGCTATTTTAAGTGTTTTAAAGAGGACCTGTGAGCAGCTTCTACTGGCTTAAGTAAAAACAGTGTACAATAGGGCTTCTTACCCTGAATCAGGAAATATAACTCTTATTTCAATCCACCATTCCAGCGCTGACCTATAAGCTTTAGAACTGTTATACCAATAAGATAAAGCACACAGGGTGTTCTTCTGGTCTGCAAACAACCAGCCAAGTTTACAAAGAGGGCTTTTACATGCAAGCAAGGGGGAATTATAAGGAGAGACAGAGCTAGGCATTGCTGGACTTTTTCTCCTAATTTGCATAAAAACTCTAAGGGCCCAATTTCTCGTTCGGTCGTTAATTGTTAACTGCTATTCAAACGAACGATTATCGTTTAGATTCGAATGATTTAACTATAATCTGAACGATAATCATCCCGTGGAATAGGATCCTAAAGGTTATGCCTCAGCGCTGGAACGACAGATTAAAGTAAGAGTTATATCTCCTGATTCAGGATAAGAAGCCCTATTATAGACTGTTTTTACTTTGGGCTGACAGGCCCACTTTAAGCAGAGATCTATGCTAAGATAAAGGCGGGAGAGACAGGGATGATGTCATCTTTGTAGCTACTCTGCCAGTTCAATGACCAGTTTTAAATGGATAAAGGAAAAGATCCATCCAACAATAAAGGCAGGAGAGACGGGTCTTGACTTTTCTGCACCATCCCCCAAGCAGTCAATGGTCTATACGGGCACGGAAGAAAGCAATGTGTCTCTTCTGCATCGTCTCCAATAGCCCAGTAGAGTTGGGGCACTATGATTGAGAGCTGCTAATTGACACTATGTAGGAGTATAAAGACTCCTGTAGGCTATAGCTCATTGATTGTTTATGCTGCATTTGAGCGAGAAGTGATATGGATTGATTTTCCATCCATACTGTGGGGTAAGCCGATTCTATAGAAATGCAGGAGAGTAATCATAGTGGCTGTGACTTTCTTTCTAGGAACACAATCAGATGATCTTCACAAGATAAATGCCATTAATATTGGACTCTGACTACATGAGAGAAATAGTGTATCACTGTGTTTTTATTGGCGACTTAGATCAAGTTTTTGCAGTTTTTGATTTCTGCTCAGCAACATATAATAGTAGTTTTTCCTTCGATTCCTATACGTTAAGTCACAAGGTCGTGACATTGATTTATTCTCACAGCAAAAACTATTTACGTGGTTCTCACCTTCCAATTTTTCTTTTTCTTTTGGAGTCATACTTTGTTTTATTGTCATAAAAAAAATAAACTGAAAGGAAAGTTATGAAATCCTGTATTGTGAGCGCAGAAAGGAAATGTGAAATAATGGCGCTCCATATAACATGTAACCTGCACAATGGAGAACGATGGCGGTGGTTTATAGTTGTAGTTTCTAGCAATCTGCTGGTGAAAGACACTTAATCTATGTAAAAAAGAGGGAATGCGAGAGGAAAGAAGAGCAGAGGGAGAGAGGGGGAAGCCCGCCCGACCCCCCGGTGGAGCCCCTTATGCTAACACCTTCCTTGAAGTCCCGGTCCCAGACCCCGTCCCACCGCAGAGAAATCCCCACCGGGAGCTGAGCGTGCGCTCACCAGAGATGTGTCTGATGCCCATAGAGAATGACTGGAGCAGTCATTCTCTATGGGCGTTGGACTCATCTCTGGTGAGCACGCTTCCGACAGGGATTTCTCGGCGGCAGGACGGGGTCTGGGACCGGGACTTCAAGGAAGGTGTTAGCATAAAGGGGCTCCACCGGGGGGTCGGGCGGGCTTCACCCCGGCAGACGGGGTGACAGGCTTCCTTTAAGGGTGAAAGGGTAGGAAAATGGAAAAAGGAGAGAGGAAGGAAGAGGTAGGGAGGGATGAAAGAGAGAAGAGGTAGGGAGGGAGGGATGGATGAAAGAGAGAAGGAAAGAAAGAAGGAGAGGAAGGAATACAAGATTAAAGAAGATAACAAAGAAGGAGTGCAAGGGTAAGAGGATGGAAGGGAGAGAGATTGAGGAAAAAGATGGGAAGAAAAGAAGGGAGGGTTTTAGGAAAGAAGGAGAGAGTGAGAGAGAAAGGGAACAAGAGAAGGATAGGGAAGAAAGAATTATGGTAAACGAGGATAAAAAGAGGGAGAGGAAGTAAAGGAGGAGTGAGGAAGAAAGGGATGAAGAAGCGTGGAGTGATGGTTAAAGGGGTTTTCCAACTGAAAAACAGAATGGGGGACTTCCATGTCCCGAGTATTGTACTCAGATCTCTCCCGCCACTCCATAGAGAATGAATGGAGCCATGGGTCACATGCAGACTAGCGACTCATAACAAAGGAGCTTGGAGAGAGATGCCTGGGGGGCACGGAGGTCAGACCCCCCGCAATCTCATACTTGTCCACTATCCTGTGGATAGCGGGCAAGTAGTTTTAAATTGGAAAGGGAGGGAGATGTGGAAAGGGAATGAAAATAGGGAGGAATAAAAAATAGGAAGGACGGTAGGGAGAAAAGAAGGAAGGAATGGGTAAGGAGATGGAAGGGGGGATGGGAAAGGACAAGAGGGAAAGAGAGATTTTTGTTCAAAATATTATATCTATGATGGGAGATCTCATTGGGTTAACCCCAATCCAAACCCCCAGGGCCAATTTGTATTAGTCAGTGTTTATGCAGTAGAACACTCTGCATGAGGAGTATGTAGCACCAACATTTTCCATAGTGCTGTACAGAGCTTGTCATCACACAGGGTCCCTGTCCACATTCCCAATTCCCAATAACCTGTCAGAATGTTTTTTAGAGTATGGATCAAACTCATGCAAATAGGGAAAGAACATGCAAACTCCGTGTAGATTTGAATTCAGGCCCACAGAGCCAACATGCTGACATGGTTCCCCATCGATTTGAATGGATTCACTGTAATACCACATATTTCCTGCAGCATTTACCTTGCAGCATTTCTTGACAATAACAGCTGTTAACTTACTGTTTTTTTTTGCCAAATCGATGTCAATCATTAGATCCCTAGAGACTCCTCCCACTAAATCTAGTGTACAGATCCTTATACAGTATAGTATGTTTAAATGTATTGAACAACAGAGTTTCATAAGTCTATTAAAATATGCTTTTTCTTTTTTTTTAAGCCTTATAAAAAAAAAAAAAAAGAATGTACTATTGTTGGTCACTAGGGGCTTTGTAGCTTCTTTTCTCGGATGTCTACGAAAGTAATTTAATCTCTCATTCAGATAAGGAAAAAACAGAGGACTTGAAACAGTCTAATTAATCTCACAAGAATTTTCTGCAACTTTAATGAAAAAAATATCAGTATAATATGGAAAGTTTGATTTAAATACAACTCAGCGCAACCAACAAGACTAAAAGCTGACACAATACAAATGGCATTATCTGTCAAGCGAGCCCTGAAAGAACATAATTAAGCTCCAGGGGTCTAAATTTGGGTACACATCCCTCTCAGTTGTAATAGTGCTATTTGTTAAGATTGATTGTGCTGAGAAATTATTGTTTTTCTGAATATACCTTGTATGTTTTGGTTTTGGGTGTTTTTGTTCTTACTATACTAGACTAGTCTATGTATTTTTATAATTTAAAAGGTATGAAGACTTTTTTTGTTTGTTTGTTTGTTTTTCTATTATTGCTTTTTACTCAAAGCGATAAAAAAATTTTCCCATATGTCTTTATTAAAATTTTGCTCAGTTTCTCTTGTACAGCCTCCTTATTTTGACATCTAGAACTAGAAGAAACTGCTTCACTTTAGGAAACTGCCCTAAAGGGAATTTGTCCCGTTGAACATGCAGTCCCACCTGAAGGATGATTTTATTTTTTTTTTTAAAGCTAGAACACCTCTTTACTTTATTTTTATTTTTTTAAATTCACAAAACTACATATCAATCTATTCAGCTCTGCTTGTTTTAATATATGGAGGCAGTAAATTAGGTAGTATTTTAGGTAGTATATGTGGCGGGTTCCCTAAAATGGGTCTATTTCTGGCGCCCCTCATGTACTGCAGTGTGCAAGTGACCCAGTGTTCTCTTACATGCTGCAACACAAAAAAGGGTTAATAAGCTAAAGACAATTAGCTCTCTCCTTCACTAATCCTGCACTGATAACCTCTGACCTCTGTTCTCTGAACTCCTGCAGAGGTCAGGGGTTATTAGAGCAGTGAGGCAGAGAGCTAATTGTCTTTAGCTTATTAACCCTTTTTTGTGTTGCAGCATGCAAGAGAAGTCAATTACACACTGCAGTACATAAGAGGGTTAAGCAAAAGGACAAAGGAGGCTCTTATCTTCCCTGTGCATCGGGCCCCCTCCCCCCAGGGGCCCCATAGCAACTGCCTTCCCTGCCTCTATGGTAGCTACGCCACTGTCTGGCGCTTATTTCTTCTCTCATGAACTTTCTTCTAAGCTGATTTATAACAACATCAAATCAGACCTTCAGTCTGATAACAAATCAGCTTAAGGCTATGTTCACACAACGTAAAATAACAGCGGAAGTTTTTACCGCAAAACTACGGCCGTTGTTTTGAGGAAGATACGATATAGCAATTCGTACGAACTACAGTCGTACAATGCACACAGGGTATAAGACTACGGCCGTAGTTCGTACGGACCCGTGAAAAATGAACATGTCATTTATTTGCGGCCTGTAATGTTACAACTACGGTCGTGAATTTCAATGCAGCCACATACGTAAAATTTATGTCGGCCAAATTAAACTTGATTTTATTGTAAAAAATGTACTGAGTGGTTTATTGGGCTAGTCGCAGTATTTCAATTAAATGACATGTTTCAGCCCGATTAAAAACATGCTAGGAGGCAATATTAAACAACGGCCGTTGTTTTACGACCAGCCAGTATGCTCGTAATTCTATGGCTGTTTTTTGGCCGCAAAATTCTGACCGGTTAAAACAACGGCCTTTGTTTTACGTAGTGTGAACATAGCCTAAAAGTTAATTCAGGAGAAGAGAGGTACAGTCTGGAGACTAAGCCAACAAAGCAGCTTCTATGACACAACAGCCTGCACTGTGCAGTATGTGAAAACAAGGGAGCTGTAGAAGAGAAACTGAGCAAAGTTGTTTTTTTTTTTCTTTTAAAAGAGAACAGGGTTTTACACCATAAAATACAAAGCAAGATTTAAAAAAAAAAATAATAATTAAACGTGCCCCTAGCCTTTCATGGAGGCACCATGATAGTTTTACAGCTTCTTTTTCTTCCATGGATGTCCCTTTCATAAGAATGTTCTCCCTGAAAACTATTTAGTTTGTGGTTTTTAGTGTAATATACGTCCAAGATGCTGTACCGATTAATTTCTTAGTATATCTTTATAGCGGTTGGAGCTCCATTGTTCTGATATAGAGAAGGCAAATCCCTTGCAATACCACAGCGCTAAATGATAAAATTCTGTCTGCTTGCAGCCACCACTAGAAGGATCTTAGGATCTAACTGCATACTACTTTATATATTGGACACAATGATAAAAGAAAGTACAATAAGCTCCTTGTGGGGGCTGTAGTAAGTCAGAATTTTTTCTTTTAGCTCTTTTGACTGGCAGAGGATTTGGATTTTTCGTATGAGAAAAACTGAGCTCCGACTGCTATAAAGATTTCCTTCAATGCTAATCAGTACAGCATTGCAACCTAAAAACAAAATAGTTTTAAAGTGGTATTCCAGTACCAAAAAATGGTATTTAAATAAAACCATTACCCCAGAATATATTACTTAAAGAGGTACTCCTGCACTGATGAAAAAAAAAAATTTAAAACATAGTCTTTACATTTACCATCCCTCCGGAGTCTGTCTCCGTTTGAATTTCCCACTGTTTGCAGGTCCCTGAAGCTCCAGTTGGTGTCTTCATTTTTTCTTTACTTCCTGGTTTGGGCTTTCCCATGATGCACTTTGTCTTCTGTGATGTCTAACTGACTCTGTAAAACTGTTAGATGGCTTACATCTTGCTCAGCCAATCAGAGCTGCGCAGCCTGAGACATATGACAAAGGGAGGCTGGCTTAACAGGGCTTAGACCAGCCTCCCTCTTGATGATGTCATTGTCACAAAATGGCTGCCACAGAGCAGCCTGAGGTCAACAGTCGTTAGGTAAGAATGAGTTTAGTTTAGTTCCTGGTGGGGGGTTGGGGGGGGATAGGGAAGAGGGGCAGATAGGAGACTGTAATATGCTTTAAAGTTATATAATTTTGTAATGTTTTTCAATTACTGGAAAGAAGTTTTTCACTGTAGTATCCCTTTAAGGCCATGTTACACAGCCCAAACCAGGCTGTAAGTCAGTGCTGATTGGTGATTGTGTAAAGAGCCTATTACACAGGCAGAGCTGCATGAACAATCACTATATTGTTTGTGCGACTATTTAAGTTAATCAGTTACCAGCATGTCCATCTGCAGAAACGGGGGGGGGAGGATAGATATTGTGGCACATCCATATGCTGAAAGGGGTTAAAGAAGCATTCCAATGTTTTTTCCCATATCGTGCATAAGCGTCATTTATTTTTAGCGCAGATGCATCCATGCATTTCATTACTGTAATTGGGTCATGTGATCGCCTGTCTGACCCATAGAAAATCACAATGCTAAATGTGCCAAAGGAGATGGTCTGTTCTGGGTAAGCTGACTTCCTGTGGGTTAAAGAATAACAAGCAATTGTGTTATTTTACTGCAATTGTGCAAATCACAATAAATATGTGCAATTTATACCTCTAGCCAAAACACATGTAAATATTAGAGATGAGCAAACCGGCCGAGGTTCGGGTTCGTATGAACCTGAACTCTCGGCTTCTGATTCCCGCTGTCTGCCCGCTCCGTGGAAAGGGTGGATACAACCTTAAGGACCGCCTGGAAAACTGGGATACAACCATAGCCAGTATCCCAGTTTTCTAGGTGGTCCTCAGGCTGTATCCACCCTCTCCACGGAGGCTGCAGACAGCGGGAATCAGAAGCCGATAGTTCATGTTCATACGAACCCAAACCTCGGCCGGTTCGCTCATCTCTAGTGAATACAGCCTAAAGACTTCATATCTTTGGTAAAGCACTTGTGAATATATATTAAATCACCTTCACCTCATGGCAATACTGCACATGTGAACTGATCCCAACCTACTTACAGTATGAGTCTGGTGGAGTTCAGTCAGGTGACCAGGTGATCTTATTAGGGGAACCAAAGTAATAAGACTCCACCTCCTCCCTCTTCATGGGACATGTAGGTAGCATTAGGAAATCATCTCAGAGGTCACATACAAATCAACATGGCAGAAAACCTACGTCTGCCACATCAGCTATATTATTCTCTAATAGTAGAATATACTGCATTATATAAGCAAGAAAAATAAATAAATCCCACACTGATTCTTTAAGGAACAACAAAATGAGTCAACTCCATATAACATGTAGCAGTCACCAAGAAAAACTGGATACAAGGCAAAATAACAAAACAAATGAGAATATTAGTACAGGTTCTATTATTCTAAAGAGAAATTATTAGGGAGCGAGTCAACATGGCGGCTCAGTGACTGACAGTGGTTAAAAAATTTATATTAACAGAGAATCCCAGAACATCTAGAACAGTACACGCCGTACCATGGCGATATATAACGTCCCTGTCAGATTTCTGCACTGACATAGCAGCTAAAGACAAATGTATGCAGCTCGGCTACCATCATAGGAAGGAGTCACTCACTGGTAAATTGTACTAAGAGTCTCATTTACATTGATTAATATAAATTAGCATTATTAACGGCATCTTGGAAAAACAAGTCTCAAAATATTTTAATGTAATTAATGAATAGAAGAATATTCGGGAGGAATCTAGAGACGAGATATCAATCATGCGTCTCAGTTTCAGCCACCCATGTAGCGGAATTAATATTGCAGCGTGTCAGAAAGTTAGTAGGAAAATTTGGGTCACCTAAAAGATGCTGAAACTTTGAAAAGATTGCTGATTCTGACCCTTCTGCTGCGTATAGAGTGGATATGGAGTAAGATAACTAATATGATAGTATTTTTTTTTTTTGCATGTTTTAAAAATAATTAGCTCTTTGCAATTCCACTCCTGGCCACATGGTGTGCCATAGCTAATAGGACAGATTTTTTTTTTTTTCATGTGTTAAAAATAATGAATTAGCTCTTTGCAATTCCACTCCTGGCCACATCTATCATATTAGTTATGGCACCCCATGTGGCCAGGAGTGGAATTGCAATTTTTTTGCATGTTTTAAAAACAATTAGCTCTTTGCAATTCCACTCCCGGCCACAGGGTGTGCCAAAACTAATAGGACAGAATTTTTTTTTGCATGTTTTAAAACTAATTAATTAGTTCTTGATCATTTTAGTTATGGCACACCATGTGGCCAGGAGTGGAATTGCTATTTTTTTTGCATGTTTTAAAATTAATTAATTAGCTCTATGAAATTCCACTCCTGGCCACATGGTGTGTCATAACTAATATGATAGTATTTTTTATTTTTTTGCATGTTTTAAAAAATAATTAGCTCTTTGCAATTCCACTGGCCACATGGTGTGCCGTTGCAAGTGAACATTTCTATGAACACCCTAGGTGTCCTTGCTCAGCTGTTTCTGTACTGTATCAATATGCATACAAGTTTTCCCCACCTCAGTTATCCAGTCAAAAGGGAAGGAGAACTGGTCTTCGTTTGTGGACCTATGTTCCTATTATCTAGGCGTTGGGTCCCCTATCTCTATGGGAGGGAGCATGCCCCTAACCCAGTCGGGATGACTAAGTATTCCCCTCAAGCTCCTTCTCTACACTTTATCCTTAATGACAGATTCAGGGCCATGAGTTGCCTATCATTTCTCCATAAAACATAAAAATATTCGATTTGATTTACTATGTCCCCACTGTTTATACAGTCTGTGCCCTCTTTTCAGCCTCGTTACATTATGTTCTTGGTGGATGGTCTTGAAGCACACCGATTAAAGTATACGGATAGGATATTACTTTTCTACTTTACTTGCGCTGTGTTGATTATCTGTGACCATTTTCGGCAATTTACCCGGTCCCTTCTCGGGTATTTTTTATCATATCACATTCTATTATCTGGTTCATTTATGCTGTATCTTGGGGCTAAGAAGAATTTTCCATTTTAAGTTGATGGTATCTACAGTATAGTGTCGTGTCTTGATCTATACACCTAGAATATTATCGCCAGTCGAGTCGTTGTTTGACCATGTGTTGATTTAGACCTGATATCAAACGTTATTACTTTCCTGCTAGTGTTCTTCCATGGTGTATTGTAGACTGTTATAATCACTCAGCTAGGTATTTCAGGGTCCTGTACTGATCACACAGGGTCTTAAAAAAAAAAAAAAAAAAAGCCTCCGTCACCCCGTGCCTAAAAACACAACTCATCCTGGTAAAAATCAATACAGGACATGTAGTATCACACTGTAATGTAGACACCCAATCGGTCTGTCTGCAAAAATCCAGCGTGCTTAAAGGAGTTAACCAGTGCTACAAAAACATGGCCACTTTCCCCCTACTGTTGTCTCCAGATTGGGTGGGGTTTTGAAACTCCGTTCCATTGAAGTAAATGGAGCTTAATTGCAAACCACACCTGAACTGGAGACAACAGTAGGGGAAAAAGTGGCCATGTTTTTGTAGCACTGGATAACCCCTTTAACCCTTTTCTCCACCAACATTATCTGTCTGTGAAGAGTCGGGAGGCCCCAATATACTGTTGGCCAAACTTTAGTATTAAATGTACAGGCTCCTTAAAGTGGTTATCCGGGTAACAAGCATAATCTAAACAATGCCCTTTCCCAATACCACTCTATGCACCCTTTCTCTGTTTTGTTTTTTGTTGTTGTTTTTTTCTTCTCATTCTCATCTTCTCTGAATGTCTAAAATCCTCTACTATGGGTCCACTCTGACCATGCTCAGCTCCCTCTACACCCCCCCCCCCCCTTGTAGTCACAGGACATGTGATCTCCTCTCTGGGAGCTGGGTTAGCTGTCCATTGACTTGGTAACCCAACCCCCAGTAGACATCATCTGCATCATCTTGTTGCACCTGTGCTGCTTCCATAGACTTGTAACTCAGGAATGGCAGTGGCGAGAAAGACAGGAGATGGCTCAAAATACCCAGGTGGACTTGTTGAGTAAGACCAGCGAGCATTTAATTTGTTCGCTCTTAGGTAGATAATCCCACCCTGTCAGGAAAACAGCCACGGGCCATAGGCTGGATGTTTTCCAGGATTCCCTAGGGCTACATCCAATTTCTGCAGCCACCAGTAATCATATGCTTGGGTTTGGATGAGCGAGAGCGCGCTCATGGTTCACTCGTCTCTAATTTTGACCCACATTTTCTCCTAATAAACTTGGTACATTTGGGGTTTATGCCCACCATAAGCATACGTAAACTTGTGCCATAGCTTGTGCAGTTTTCTGTATTTCTTCTAAATAAATTAGATTAAAAAATTGTTAAACATACTCTTTCGCCCACTTTTCTCCACTTAATTGTCAATTTCTGAAAAAATTTGCACAAATTTGGCCACTGCGTTTTGTTGGCCACCACTCCCAACATTGACTAATTCCGGGCCAACTGCAAATACTTTTATTTCTATTGTCCCATTCGACAAAACCAATGATTAATACTTAGGACTACTTAAATCTCCTTTTATCTTCTTAAGTGTCCTTATTTCCGTACATTTCAAATATTTAATTGACTATCGGTGGTGAAGACGCGGCTACTGATAATTGCTATAATATATCTTTCCCAGGTAGAAAGGTACTTAGCATCAATTCACCAATTGAACAAATAATGAATTAATCTGAAATTGGCCCATATCCTAGTTACCGTGTCAGATACAAGTGGCAAATATAATTACTCTGTGATATTTTCTATGGAGATTGTGATGTCATTATCTATAATGAGCTAATCAAGTCTCAATTGCAGTTTCATTTGTGACACGACCCTATAGAATTGTTTCATTTAAAGCTCCGCATGCTGGCTGAATATCAATTACAATTACCGGCTTAAGTAAAGCCCTTCGCTTCTGCAAAAAATAATTTTCACAAGTTTTGAAGTTGGTCATTAGTTAGTTCTTGGTACTTCACGCTGTCAAAAATTCAGACAGGACGAAAAACTATTATGTGACTATAACAATGAATGGAGAAGAATAATTCTCTGTACTCCGATATCATGTTATGTAGCGTCATTCATACTTTTGGAAAGGCATAAGTATAATACATTGGACTTTTTTTTTAGAATTTTTGGATGGTTTGATTGAATTCTGCTCCTTGAACATAATACTAATTAATCAAAAATGAAAAAGAAAAAAAAAAGATTCTCCAATAAAAACATAGTCTTTTCTCTAGCAGATGATGGGACTTCTCGATCAGGTCTTCCACTTGACTCAGAGTTTTGCTGTCTCTGGTTGGGTGGTCTTCTTAACCAGGAACATCATGTTGATCGGAAGGTCTACTTCTTCTGGATTGGGTTACTTTTTGACTGAAAACACTGCTAACCCTGGATAGGTCTTCTTATTGATTCAGAGCAGAACTTCTGTATAAGTTTCCTTTGTTACCGAGAACTCTGGAACCTCCTAATAGTAATTCTTTACTTAAAGATTTGCCACTTTTGAATGGACTTCTGGATTCTTAAACCATAGTCCTCATTTTAATAGTTCCACCCGCTCTTGGGTCTTCCACCTATAGATGTGGGTTCCTCTTCACCCATATCTTTGCTACCTCTAGAAAGGCCTTCTCTTTCACCAAGAGTTCTGCCACCTTCAGATGTCTTCTTCAGTCAGTGCTCCACCACCTCCAGATAGGTGTTGCTCTTCACCTAGACCTCTACCACCTTTATTCAGGTGTTCCTCTTCCACAGATCTCGCCCAACGTCAGCTGGGTGCTCCCCTTCCCCCAGGTCTCTGCCACCACCAGATGGGTGCTCCCCTTCCCCCAGGTCTCTACCACCACCAGATGGATGCTCCCCTTCCCCCAGGTCTCTACCACCACCAGATGGATGCTCCCCTTCCCCCAGGTCTCTACCACCACCAGATGGATGCTCCCCTTCCCCCAGGTCTCTACCACCACCAGATGGATGCTCCCCTTCCCCCAGGTCTCTACCACCATCAGATTGGTGTTACCCTTCCTCTAATGCTCTACCACCACCAGATAGGTGTTCCTCTTCCCCCAGAGCTCTACCACCAGATGGGTGTTTCCATTCCCCCAGAGCTCTACAACATCCAGGGGGATGTTCCTATTTACCCAGAACTCTACCACCTTTAATTGAGCATTTTCTTTGACTCAGATCTCTTTTACCTCAGTTGACTGGTTTAAAGGTTTGAAGTAACTGTAGTACTGTTATAATTTTGTATTAATATAATGGGGGCCTGGACAGTAGTTTTTTGTTTGTCTTGGTTATGTTCTTGTATTGTTCAGTTACTGCTATTATATCCATTATTATGCATTTTTCTCATTTATTGCTTGTTTTTCTATGTAGTGTTAACGTACTGTTTAGTATTGTGCAACTATTTTTATCACTCACATCAGTCCCTGTCTCCTGTGCAAATATAAATTCCCTATTTCAAAAACTCATACACTGGGGCTACTAAACTATTGGGGTATATTCACTCATGGAAGATTTGATACAGAAATTTTTTGACCTTTTTGATGACCTTAAGAAAGCATCAGAGGATGCGAAACGTCTGTTGTCCGACCTGCAGGTGTCTGTCCCTTGCTCATTGTTTTCTTTGCTAAAAATATAAAATTGCTGAAATTTTAATGGTGAGTACCACGAGATTTCTTTTTGCTTGAATGATTTATACTTTTGGATTGTGTGTTTACACAGAGCTCGGTCATTTATCAGCATTCTAACATCCCTGGTTCCCGCCGTGTGTTTGTTTATGCCATCCCTAGTGTTCTTGGAGTAGTGCTAATGGAACATCTATATTTGTGACTGAAATCTACCTTGCGTTTCACACTTAGCATTCAGATTTGTGGTGTTTGCACTACAGCCAGATGTTAACTAAAACTAATACTGTTTGTAGTTTTTTTTGTTTGATTGTTTCTTTTTTTTTTTTGGGGGGGGGGGTCTTCGAGTTTATTTCAAAACATAACATACATGAATTTTTTTCTGGCATTTTCCATTTTTCTATAGGCTTGTCTGTAGGAAATTTACAATGGCAAAAAAAAGACCATGTTAAAAATGATGCAGGATAACAAAAATAATGAAACTCAAGTCAAAAAGAAAACAAAAATATGCATTGTACAATAGAAGCCATAGAATGTTTTTGGCAAGTACTTTTAGTAATAAACCTGAGAATCCAAACACATATTATCCTTGGTCAATTTCGAACTCAGCGTCCCACTGCCAAAAAGCAACACTGGTTATCCACTAAGCTGGTGGCTTAAAAGGGTTGTCCAGAGGTGGGATGAGATTAAAAAAAAAGGTGGCATACTGGGTTCAATGATAACCCCTGACCCCTGCTACAGCTTTTCTGATGATGTTTAAAGGGGTTATCCAGTGCTCCAAAAACATGGCCACTTTCTTTCAAAGACAACACGACTCTTGTCTCCAGTTCAGGTGCAGTTTGCAATTAAGCTCCATTCACTTCAATGGAACTGAGCAGCAAAACTCCGCCCAAGCTGGAGTCAAGAGTCGCGTTGTCTCTGGAAGAAAGTGGCCATGTTTTTGGAGCACTGGATAACCCCTTTAAGTCCCTTCTGATTCACACTTCCTGGTCTCCATCTTAACTCACAGAAGATGATCATGGTCATGGTCACCCACCTCTGTCATTGAATGGCTGAGAAGGTATTTCCTTGTAGAGAGACAGGGCCAAGAAAGTGGAGATCAGCAGGGATCCATGCGTGGATCAGTGAGGTCAGATTGGAGGGCCCTTTAGGTCAGTATTAATAAATTTGGCCCACTAGGTCCTATTGCAGTTAAAGGGATACTCTGGAGAAAAAAGGTTCATAAATTAACTAGTGTAATAAAAGTTATAAAGATTTATAAATTACTTCTACTGAAAAAACTCAAGTCTTCCAGTACTTATCAGTTGCTGTATGTCCTGCAGGAAGTGATTTTTTTTTTTCCCCCAGTCTGGAGAGCAGAAGAGGTTTACTATGGGGATTTGCTGCTGCTCTGGACAGTTCCTGATATGGACAGAGGTGGCAGCAGAGAGCACTGTGTCCGACTGGTGAGAATACACCAGTTGATAAATACTAGAAGACAATTTTTTATTTTTTTTTTCAAATAGTAGTAATTTATAAATCCGTATAACTTTGACCATAATTAATCTGAAAACCATTTTTTTTTCTGGAGTACCCCTTTAAAGTGAATGTACCACTAGTATATCACTTTTTTGTTTTGTACATGATCAGGTCTATTCCCGAGCTCTGGCCCAGCATGAAGCACGGGAGGGAGGCCCACCAGCCCCCAGTGTAACAAGACCCCCTCCCCTCTGTGACGCGGCTCTGTTAGAATCAATGGAGCCGCGTCACAGAGAGGAGATCGTCACACTGGGGGCCGGGGGCCTGCCTCCAGTGCTTCATGCCCGGACAGTGCTCGGTAATAGGGATGAGTGAACTGGCTGAGGTTCGGGTTCGTATGAACCTGAACTATCGGCTTCTGATTCCTGCTGTCTGCCTGCTCCGTGGAGAGGGTGGATAAAACCTGAGGACCACCTAGAAAATTGGGATACAGCCTATGGCTATGGCTGTATCCCAGTTTTCCAGGAGGCCCTCAAGGTTGTATCCACCCTCTCCACGGAGCGGGCAGACAGCGAGAATCAGAAGCCGATAGTTCAGGTTCATACGAACCCAAACCTCAGCCGGTTCGCTGATCCCTACTCGATAATAGACCGGCGTCGTGGGTGGCAACTGGGCAACGGTTAAAAAAATGACTGCAGCACCGCCATCCCCATGCTGGTCTGTTCATGGAAAAAAAACTAAAAAAGATGTACCAGTGGTACATTCACTTTAAGTTAGGGGTTTATAGGGTTAATAGCGTCCCACCATTAGAGTGTCAGATAGGCAAAGAGAAGCAGTCGTTTTTTATTTTCCATGTGAGGGATGTGATATTTGCTTAAACCCACTAAGGCATCACTCCATCTGCTTGCGCAGCCTTGATGCATTGCATAATAGCTAAAAGGCAATGAAGAAAAGCAATTTCAAAATTAACTTAAAACAATATCAGGACGAGACAGGGGAAAACCGAATTAGGAAGTGGTGATAAAAATATTCACAACAGCTGTTCAACAGACATCTCCCAAGTCGCTTTTTGAATAATTTCTTAACCCATTTGCTGCAAAACAAACAAGGAAAATCAATGTTTTTCTTGCAAAACGGCTTTCGTCTGGGGCAGGTGATCATGCTCTAAATTATACTCAGTCCATAATGATCAATAGGCCATGTTCACACCTGCTTACAGACGGTATTCACAGCCAACAACAAAATACTGGCTAATTTTCAGAAAAAACGTCTGAAAAGAAATATTCTGCCCATAATTGGCAAAAAAAACGTCATGTCAATTCTTTGGGTGGACAGCGGATATCATTGAGTCAATGGGACAGACGGAACTTCAAGCGGAGTCCACCAATAGGCCTCTGCTTGTAATTTCTGTGCATATTACAGAGTGGGAAGATACCCTTAGTTTTTGGGAATATACAATGTGTTGTGGTCACAGGGCTTCAAACTATTAGGGTGCATTCACATTTAGGAATCTGCGCAGACAAGTTCCCGCGTATTCAGCCGCTGGCCTCCGCTTGCTCCTGTTTGTATCTCTGCCTGCCCATAGACTGCATTCTGTGGTCAGGCAGATTCCTCTGTCCACCCAAAGAATTGACATATACATTCTTTGGGCGGATGGCGGAATCCACCTGACTATAGAATGGAGTGTATAGGAGGGGTGGAGATTTAAGCAGGAGCACACAGAGGCCAGCGGCGGAATACGTGGGAACTTCTCTGCACGCGGGAACTTCTCCGCAACCTTAACTAACAAAACTATGACTGATCATTATTTTCACCCTTTAAATTATAAATTGTAGAAATCCCCGCCCTCGTTCCACCCAGGAGCAACTTCAAAATGCATAGTGAGGCTATGTTCACACAAAATCTTTTTTTGTTTTTTTGGACGGCCGTCACCAAAGCTACCTATTGGGCAACCGGCAGTAAAGAGTAGACAATAAAGTATGACCGCACCATAGATCTTCTCTTCGTAGGGAAACTTATCACCTGTTAT
Source organism: Dendropsophus ebraccatus (assembly GCF_027789765.1). Classification (NCBI taxonomy): domain Eukaryota; kingdom Metazoa; phylum Chordata; class Amphibia; order Anura; family Hylidae; genus Dendropsophus; species Dendropsophus ebraccatus. Next base: position 71,368,084 of record NC_091466.1, on the reverse strand, counting down.
GCTGCCCGAACAACAAGTTATTGGGGCAGGTTCTAGCAACTTCTCCCTGCCCTACCAGCCTTGATTGCGAAGTCTATTCCTGTTTAAGTATAAGGAGAGAACTATCGGTCCAGGTTGGATGAGTGGGAGGAAGCCAACTGGAGCCACCCCGATGACTTGTTAGGCAGCATGAAAGTGATGACAGGTTCCCTTCAATAAAAAAAAATGCATACGGACAGACACATGAGCAAATAAAGGGCAGCTGTGCTAAGCCGTCATTATCAGGGGCATAGTCTGTAGGGTATTGGTGGCTTTGGTGCCATTGGTGCTTGGTACAAAATGAAAGGGGCATTTGCCTTGGCTGGTGCATTTAGATAGGGTTGTAGGACAGTGAACGTGATTTTTCCCCAGAGTAAAGGAACCTTTCTATAGCTTCAGTGCATTCATCAAAGAATTGTCTGTGATTTTTCCAATATCCTTTGTATGTATCAGTTTGTCATGGCCTTCAAGATCTCTGCTGGTGGACACCTCATCCTCTGGACGCATTTACTGACAGATCCTGAAACCCATGAGGAACTCCTAGATAAAATATGTTAGAAAACTCTATTACAGTGTGAATATATATGTTCTGACGAACTTTAGTTACTGTGGTGAGTGAAGCTGAGCGCTGGCCTTATTCCGCACGTGCAGATGTCCTTCTCTGCAGAAACCTGAACCTGCTGCCCTGATATAAACCATCTATTTATAATTACCTACTTGGCCTTCAGCCCACGACTACATAAAGTCCACTCATCACTCCAGGTTAGGAAAGTTATTGTCAAAACTTTTTTATTGGCTAAGGATTGTATCATCCATCGGCTCCTGGTTGCTGTCTCGAATGTTCCTTTGGTCCATGTGTCCTGACCTCATTCTTATGACCTCCATCTTTGGCCTGATTTTTATATCCTGGAGTGTTCCAACTATAATGTTGCTGATTCCGAGATGGAATGTACATGTGAACCATAGTGATAGCATTGGCCATGTGTAACTGCAGCTTAGCACCTATTCACGGGGTAAACAGGACCTGAGCTGGCATATGGCCACCATTTCACAATGAATGGAAAAAAACTCTGTTCGCTTTATAGAGCGGTGCCAAACAGCTGATCCTCATGGGTGCCAGGTGTCGGCTTCCCGCCATCCAGTAGCCGATCACTGAAAGCAAAAAGAATCTTAAAGCGAATGTACCATCAGGTACATTTTCTTTAACATTACCCATGTATAGAACGGCGCCAGTGCTACGATTCGCTTTTCGAACTGTGGCCCGGGTTCCCATGTACAGTGCCGTTCTGTTCCTGGGTACTGGGCCGGGGCTGAAGCACTGGAGGCAGGCTGACCTGCCCCCAGTGGGAGGTAACCCCCACCCCTCTATGACGCAGCTCCAATGATGGTATCCCCAACCAGTACCTGTGGATAGAACGACACCGTATACGGGAACCCAGGCCACGGTTCAAAAAACAGACCGTGGCACCGGCTTTCCTGCATCGGCACCGTTCTTTTCAGGGGCAATGTTAAAGCAAATGTACCTGATGGTACACTTGCTTTAAAAAATATCCACGATGGACATGCAACATAGGTTAAAAAGTTGTCAAACTTTTGATTCAACAAGAATAAAACTTTAAATACATAAAACTGGAGAATTCCTTTAAGCGTAAACCTCACTTGTATATGCGTAAAGACCTTTCAAGCTCGGGTCATATTAATTATCTCCAGCGTGCAATAAAAAGATGATTTAAACCAGAAAAAGTTACCCCGAGTTACAGTACATTGTTTACTGGGGTCATCGCTGTTGTTTCAAGGTTGACAGTGATTTAACTGGGTATTTTTGCAACTACCAAATAATCTACAGTATAAATCATTGTGAAGGAGACTTATATCAGCTTGTCATTTTGCAGGTAGTAGCTCTTAGAGTTGATCGGCTGCAGTACATGAGAGTCTGGGCAGGTTTGCTAAGGAAAACTCTAGTTTAAAAAAACTGACTGTCCTTTTTTTGCAGTTATTTGAAGGTTAGGAAATTTAGCAAATTCAAAAATTAATTTAAGGGTTGCAAAATGTAGCAGTTCAAAAATGAACAGTAAAAAATTACTTTTTTAAAACTAGGATAAAACTTTTAATTTGTAATTTATGAGTTAAAAAAAACATTTGTACAAAAATTTGCTGATAGGTGGCGCTGTTCCAGTAAGTAATTAGTATAAGTTGAGGCTTTCATAGATGCATAGGGGATCAAGTGTTATATCCCAACAGAGCGGTCTCCACATTCCCCCACTCTACCCACAAGTGGCTCCCGGGACCAGGTCTAATGGGACAGACCTGCATCAGCGCCCGATGAGAAGGGCGGCATTCGTCGCCATGTTGTAGGGATTAAAGCCGATTGCGATCAGCGGTGGAAAACATTGTTTTGCGGATGGGGACAGTTGTTAAAGAACATTGCTTGTTGTACTGTACAGTTTTTGGATTTGCTTCAGACATCCCGAATTGGCCTACCATGTAATGTCTTCTGGACCCTCTGACTGTCTTGTTGGATGATGTCAGGGGACAGAGCGGTCAAACATATTGCAGTTTAACATGCCTAATCCTTTTGTGCTCTGGGAGATAAGCTACCATCTAAGGCGTCTGGCAGCAGCTTACATCCTTCTCACTGACCCAGATATATGTGTATATGGGAACAACGAGGGATATATTATCTGAAATGTTTGGCCAGCTTTAGCACTCTGTTGTGGTGTTGCCCAAGTGCTGCCCTGTGGTGTCTCGGAGTTCACCGCTAAACTCTGCCGCTACCGGGACAAACTAGTCTCAGCAGTGACAGGAAACTTAGCCAATAATTGGTCAAAGCGCTGTCCTGTCAGTGACTGGCTGTGTGGGCTGTCACTGCCAAGACAAGTTTGATGAGTATGACCCAGAGAGTCATCCAGGAGAATACCAAAGGAGTACGAAGAGGTAAAGATAAGGGGGGAGATTTATCAAACATGGTGTAAAGTGAAACAGGCCCCATTGCCCCTTGCAACCAATCAGATTCCACCTTTCACTCCTCACAGACTCTTTGGAAAATGAAAGGTGGAATATGATTGGTTGCTAGGGGCAACTGAGCCAGTTTCACTTTACACCATGTTTGATAAATCTCCCTAAAGATGTTTATTATGTTTTATATAAGGGCAGCACTATATAAAAAGCTTTTAAGTGCCAGACTACCCCTTTAACTGAAGAGCAAAGACTAATGAGTTCCCCTCCGGTTCACCCTTTAGGGTACAAACACACACACCGTATACGCAGCAGATACGCAGCAAATACGCAGCAGATCTGCAGCAGATTTGAGGCTGTGTTCAGTTATTTAGATCTAATCTGCTGCGTATTTGTTGAGTATTTGCTGCGTATTTGCTGCGTATCGCAGCAGTAAATACGCTGCGTATACGGTGTGTGTGTTTATACCCTGAAACGCTCTATAAGGTTGTAGACTTTGCACCATGATTGTCCAAGGTTGCTACACTCAGAGTAGTCTCCAATAGCGGGCACAGTAAAGAAGGGGTAGAAAGACAGCAGAGTCTTACAGTCAGGGTCAGGGCAGGCAAAGCGCACTCATCACAGTACAGCTGTCAGGTGGTCGGGATAGGCAGCAGAGTCATACAGCCAGGGTCAGGGCAGGCACAGTGCACTTGTCATAGTACAGCTGTCAGGTGGTCGGGACGTACAGCCAGGGTCAGGGCAGGTGCAGTGCACTCATCATAGTACGGCTGTCAGGTGGTCGGGACGTACAGCCAGGGTCAGGGCAGACGCAGTGCACTCGTCATAGTACAGCTGTCAGGTGGTCGGGACGCACAGCCAGGGTCAGGGCAGGCGCAGTGCACTCGTCATAGTACAGCTGTCAGGTGGTCGGGACATACAGCCAGGGTCAGGGCAGACGCAGTATACTCGTCATAGTACAGCTGTCAGGTGGTCGGGACGCACAGCCAGTTTGCAGGGCAGGCGCAGTGCACTCATCATAGTACAGCTGTCAGGTGGTCGGGTCGTACAGCCAGGGTCAGGGCAGGAGCAGTGCACTCGTCATAGTACAGCTGTCAGGTAGTCGGGACGTACAGCCAGGGTCAGGGCAGGCGCAGTGCACTCATCATAGTACAGCTGTCAGGTGGTCGGGTCGTACAGCCAGGGTCAGGGCAGGCGCAGTGCACTTGTCATAGTACAGCTGTCAGGTGGTCGGGTCGTACAGCCAGGGTCAGGGCAGGCGCAGTGCACTCGTCATAGTACAGCTGTCAGGTAGTCGGGACGTACAGCCAGGGTCAGGGCAGGCGCAGTGCACTCATCATAGTACAGCTGTCAGGTGGTCGGGTCGTACAGCCAGGGTCAGGGCAGGCGCAGTGCACTCATCATAGTACAGCTGTCAGGTGGTCGGGACGTACAGCCAGGGTCAGGGCAGGCGCAGTGCACTCACAGTACAGGACAGGCAGCAGACAAAAGACACAGGAATAACCAGGTCAAATTGAGAGTACAATGAAAACATCTTTGCAGACTAAGAAGACAAAGCTATTGCTCAAACACGGAGCACTTGGGGAGATGTCATTCAGTAGCAGCAACAGCTGGACATGGTCCAGGATATAGCAGATAGAAAGCTGTAACAAGAAGCTGAAATTTCTTCTGAAAATAGATACAGTACATAAATTGACAACTGGGTGTTCCCACCCCCTTTGTCAATGGGGTGTGGCCCTATATAGTCTAGTTTTGTTTAATTACTACTAACACCCAGTGTGCGAGAAGAATATTAGAGGGGTAGGTCACAAAAAAAAAAAATCTTCCAGATCAACTGGTGCCAGAAAAATCTCAAATCTTCCAGTACTTATGCGCTGCTGTATGTCCTGCAGGAAGTGGTGTATTTCTTCCAGTCTGGAGAGGAAAGGTTTTCTATGGAGATTTGCTACTGCCCTGGACGGTTCCTGACATGGACGGAGGTGGCAGCAGAGAGCACTATGCCAGACTAGAAAGAATACACCACTTCCTGCAGGACATACAGCAGCTGATAAGTACAGGAAGACTGGAGATTTTTTAATGTAAATTACAAATCTCTGGGACCAGTTGATTTGAAAGAATTTATTTATTTATTTGTGGGGGGGGGCTACCCCTTTAACCCTTTAACCCTTGACACATTTTCCAACGAGTAACTGAAGAGTGTAGTGTTCTACAAAAACTTTTTCCGAAATTGTCATTTCAAGGGGATTTCAGGAAAGCACTTTAAGGAAGAAGGATTTTAACCATGTAGTGTCCATGTCGTGACTGTCATGCCGATATAAGTAAAGGGGGTTAAGTCCAATTAGGTGTATTCTCCCGAGGAGCTTCCCACCTTAAGGATATGGTAATAAATACGTCTTGATTACATCTGCAAATTGTTTTGAATATTTGCTGATTGAATAGAAAGGAAATGGTTGGTTGCTCATGACTGTAATCACAGCTGATTGCTTCCTTTACTAAGATGAATTGGATTATGCCTTATCGGGGAAAATCGCTTGTCGCCAGCCGACTGTAAAAACATAATAGAAAATCAGAGACTTAGGTGGAAAGAGACAGAGCAAGGTGTTCCCGCATCCCCCATAGATACGGGCCTGGCAGTGTCAATGAATAGGTTGATGAGAATCTTAGCGAGATGTTAATGTGGTGAAGAGACACCAATCCTATCATAGAGAACATGTCTCCCCAAAATCAAGAAATCACTAAGAAAAGGCAAAGTGTTGCCAAACTTGTGAAAATTCAGTCTGACACAGTGCTCTCTGCTGCCACCTCTGTCCATGTCAGGTTTTCTATGGGGATTTGCTACTGGTCTGGACAGTTCCTGATATGGACAGAGGTGGCAGCAAAGAGCACTGTGTCAGACTGGAAAGAATACACCCTTCAGGACATACAGTGGCTGATAAGTACTGAAAGAGTAATTTTTTTTTTTATAGAAGTCATTTACAAATCCGTATAACTTTCTGCCACCAGTACCCCTTTAACAGCAATCACACCTGATTTTTTTTTTTACACAGAGTTAGTTACCTTCAGCTGGAAAAAGAGTGACTACCCTAATTTTGTAGAGATGCTGCTGCCTGGTAGGATCCAGATGCAGGTTACACAGTGCATACAGTTATTATCCTACTATATATTGGTAACGACTCTTCCCACTACAGAAGGTTTTGTATCTTCTTCTGTCTCTAAAACATACAATTTAACGTCCTCCATAAAACATCAATGTGTGCGTCTATGATTCGCAATAAACACTGTAAAATTCCAGATTGAGAACAGCTACTAAAATGGTGAACTCTACACGTACCGGAGATATATTCATATCTTATGCCGGTGTTTGTACACTACCCTCTACCTCTCCAGCGTACATTAGTCGTACCTGCTAGAAGAGGAAACTAATAACAATCTCATGGGCGCCCAGTCATCCTGACAACCATTCTGATATTACTCAAACTAAAAATTAAGACCCTTTCCCTTTAAAATAAAAAAAAAATATTACTATAAGGTAATGCGGAAAAGGATCTGCCTGGTGCATCTATCACCCTGAAGGGTTCTGTAATACGATCAGGTACACATATTACACAGCACTTAAGTTATGGCATTTATTGACAAGGAATAAAAGAGTTTATATACTGTATACTGAGCTATAAAGGTTTATGAAATGTATGTATAAGGCTGATAAGAGACACAGGGACCCTTGTGATCTTAAAGGGGCACTCCAGTGAAAATCTTTTTCTTTCAAATCAACTGGTTTCAGAAAGTTATACAGATTTGTAATTTACTTCTATTTAAAAATCTCAGGTGTTCCCATACTTATCAGATGCTGTATGTCCTGCATGAAAGGAAATGTTTTCTTTTCAGTCTGACACAGTGCTCTCTGCTGCCACCTCTGTCCATGTCAGGTACTGTCCAGATCAGGAGAAGTTTTCTATGGCGATTTGCTGCTGCTCTGGACAGTTCCTTACAGGGACAGAGGTGGCAGCAGAGAGCACTGTGTCAGACTGAAAAGAATACACCCCTTCCTGCAGGGCATACAGTAGCTGACAAATACTGGAAGATTTGTTCATTTACAAAAACTTTCTGGTGGAACCCCCTATTAGTAGGAGTAAAGAGGCACTGCAAACAGCAGCAGTAAAAAAGGTGTAATTCCATGGTGGGGGCTCGTCTCGGAATCCCTCCTGCCTCGGCGCCTTACTCCTCACCTCTCTTCTTGTTCGGCACGCCTTCGGGGCTGGATGGGGGCGGGGAGAAAGGCACTGTAGGCCTAAGCCATGAATGCTCTAGGCCCCATCTCATTCACACACCCCGCCTTGCCACACCTCCAGAATAAAATTTGCTTTTAGGCATAATACTGGCCCCAAGAGGAAGGCAGAACCCGGGACCATACAAGGCGTGGTGAATGCTAGAAAATGGTACTGGCAGTTTGGGTTGAGTGGTGTCCGGTACATATTTGCTTTAAAAGGCCTCTAAAAATTAAAAACTAGACTCTGGTTGCTAAAAGCAACTGCTCCTCTGCACAAGACAAATCTCCCCCATAGTCTCTAACAGATGTGCTGAAGCTGGATGGAGTTTCCCAGGACATCCACATCTAGTTCCTTCTGAAATTCTTCTGTTAGTCTTTAAGTAGATGCAGGACTAGAACTGCTTTGTTCACAGTTTATTGTCGCTGTAAATCAGTCCTTTCAGTAGTACAATTTCCAGCTGTAGGAAGCGCAAACTATGTACTGATGTTCTCAGCTGCGGGGTTCAGATCCTCAGGAATTAAGTGTTGTGAAAGCCATTGAGTGCAAAAGATCAGGCTAAAAAAATTTGACCTAGTCAAGGGCCATGAGGTCCTTGCACAACTTATCCCCATAGACTAAAGTTGTCTTCTTTATCTTCCCTCTTTTGAACTTGATTTCAGACTCTTTCACATGCTGACTGTGACACCCTCCTGACTTGGCTTTGGAATTTGGTAACCCCATCTTAGTCAAAGCATTGCCTGGATACAGACTGAAGGATCAGCATAAAACATTCTGAAATTTAAAACAAAATTTTGGGTATAAAAGCACATACAGCATCTTGTAGAGGGGGGGCACTACAAACACAAAGCCCTCTGTAAGGACCCCCAGAAATCAATGATTTGTCATCCCTGTGGAACCCACAAAGTGGCCCCTATGCAAAACCTGTAACCAGGGTCCTCAGCTACCATGTGTATTTTGTAATTATGTTGGCTCCTTATGTGGCTCTGTTTTGGAAGGACAACTCAAAGACACATATTTACAGATATTTTTTCTCATTTCATGAGTTTGAAGTTATCCTGACAACCACTTTGAGATCGCTCAACAAAACTCATAGAATTAATGTTCCTTCTGAAAGCAGAAAAATAGCAGCACTTTTCTCTGGACTTTCTGACTGAATACATAAAAGCTTTCCTCCCCTACAGCCGTCTTTATGGTTCACTTGACTAATTTTGCATACGTTCTATTTGCATAAGAAGTATAAAACATATGGCGCTACAAATTAGATGGGATTTTCAGAAAGAACCACGCTTACATTTCTTAAAGGTGCCTTCCCCGTGCATCTATGTACTTGTTGCAGTAATCGAAGGCAGATAGTGGTTGTCTCCTGCTCTTTGTCTTGAGATATTGAGTTTGCCTGAACCAATGGTTGGGTAAGTATTGGCCAATAGAAAAATGGGACCATGGACTTTCTATACATGGACACCAAAGCAGAGGCCTCCAATTCAGAGCAGCCTTCCCTTCTTACTCGCAGAGCCCTATGCATGTTAGGATCTATGGAATAGGACGCTGCTTGACCTCAGAGAGATCAACCAAAACACAGCAGAGACACAATCACGTGTCTTCACGTCAGTGTATCTAGAACATTGCCCCCTGAGAAATCAAATATGCAAAAAACACTGCAGAGACACCATCACACCGTCTCAACATTAGTGAGCTGGCCAGACCTTCTTCCAGGAAGGAACAACCATGCCAAGGAAGGTCTCCAGTCAATGAAACCACCCAAGCAAGGTAGCCATCCAAAGACAGCTGTTTCAGGGTGTTTTCCCCTCATCAGTGTGGAGTTAGGATTCTGAATAGTGGGAGCAATATCCTAGTAAGTGCATGCAAAAGGACGCTGGTTGACCTCAGGGAGATCAATCAAAACAGTGCAGAGACACCATCACATGTCTCGACGTCAGTGTACATCAGTGTATCTAGGACATTGCCCCATGTCAGGATCTATGGAGAAGCCTTGGGGTTTTTTTTAGATAATCTCTTTAAGGGTTAATCCAAATCAACCAGCTGTACATTCGAATGGTATCACATTTTCCCTATAACAAATACAAGTGTCGGAGGCACAGAGAACGTAAATGAAACACTTATTGTTTAACATGAAACAATAAATTATCTTGCGGAAATCCATTGAATTGGCTGTCGTTGAATTGATAACAAGGGAGAAACAATTAAACAAAGTGAGATCACACAATTCAATGTATCATAACTGAAAGGGACGCTTCATGGCATGATGAAAGGCACAGGCCTTATCTATGAGCGCACGCGGCGAGAAGTCGCGATAAGGACAAAAAACGGTCGTGTTTAATGGATGCATCTCCCCGGCGATAGAAAGGAACATCCTGTCAGTTTAATGCATATTCTTGGATTATCTGGACCATTGTACACAGCTCTGTAAAGAAAATGATCAATTTAAACAAGCTATCAACATGTTTAGCAAGGGCTTTAACTATAAGAAAGAGATACAGTCTTTGTTCACTCCACTGTCATGGTTTATATTATATTATAACTGCATTGCATGGACTCATCGTGAGAAAAACTGACTCCATTGATATGAGGTCCATCTGGTTTTACTGCTATATGTTATTTTGACCAAAAGAAATAGAATTACATGTTACTAAACTACAGATAGAGTGCCTAAAAGGCAGAGGAATAGGTGTAACTAACAGGGTAGCAAGCAAAACAGATACTATGCAGTTTAGCATCATTGACGTGAATGGGGTTGAACTTCAATATCACCTGAAATAATCGGAAGGTGTGATGTTGTGTGTGCTAAAAAATAAGATAGTTAATATACAATGGGTGTATAGTGATAAATAGGGGGAATATGTAGTGTCCCATGTGTGAATTTAATGCACTATATGGTTGGCTAACAAGAAGCTATAAAACTGTGCTGTTGAATTATGTTATGTTGCTATTTTTGCATGTGTATGTATGTACGTTTAATATATAATTTAAATTATATACAGGAATAGAAAGTCCTAAAAGTTGTAGATCCCTGTTTAATCATCCAATTCTTTTCAAATTAGCTAGTGATTATATCTGTCTTTTGGGAGAAGGAGGAGTTCAGAGTAGTGTAGAGAACAGTGGGGTGAGAGAGTACAAAGTGCAGTTCTGTGCAGAGCAATCCTGGCATCTCTGTCTAGTGAATACTGCCAATAACCCAACAATGCTAGTCCAATCAAGTCTAAGGGGTTCTCCACATTCTCAAACCTCTTATGTAACAAGTGCAGATGGTCGAGAAGACCTCATTTACGTTCAAGTCAGCAAGGAGAATATTGTGCCCCATTGTAATCCAGGACCTTTTAGGGCATCAGTCTGGGCCTGGTCATCAGGATAGCTAAAGTGTCTAAATCTATTTGCCTACATCCTACAGTTGGGTATTGTAGAACATCTGTGGAAGTAGAAGAATGAGATGTACCCACCAGGAGCCAACTGGTGCACATGAGGAGAAAACTGTGAGTACATCTATCTGTCTAGAGACTGAGCACATCAGCCTAAAGTCAAAAGACATGGCCCAGTCTACTCGTAGGTTCCTTTTATCACAAAGTAACATTCTTTCCCGATTGCATCTTCATAGTCCACCTCTAAGGTGCCCTGAGTAAGATGCACTTTTAGAACATTATTACAGGTTTCCAAAAATGAGATACAAGACACAGATAATGCATCCCATCTTTATCAGATGTTTTCATCCTCAATCCTTTTATTTACCCTTAGAGTCGGTGTCCATTACGTCATCTGTCTACGGCAAACAACTTGACCTTTGTTTTTTGTCTGCAGCGATTGCTTCCCCTTTGTAGCAATGCATTAGATAAAGCCAAAAGAAGTCAGCGACTGGTTTGTTTGTCACAAGCAGACCCGGAGAGCCAGGCACTATATACGTCTTAGAGTGTTTATTGTGGATGATAAAAGGTTTTTCTTCCAAATCATCTGGTTTCAAAAAGTTATATAGATTTGTAGTTTACTAGAGATGAGAGAACCGGGTACGGGTTCGAGTCGATCCGAACCCGAATGTTCGGTATTTGATTAGCGGGGGCTGCTGAACTTGGATAAAGCTCGAAGGTTGTCTGGAAAACATGGATACAGCCAATGACTATATCCATGTTTTCCACATAGCCACATAGTACTCATCAGCTGCTGTATGTCCTACCAGAAGTGGTGTATTCTTTCCAGTCTGACACAGTGCTCTCTGCTCACTACAATTCCCATCATGCCTGGACAGCCAAAGCTAAGGCTTGAGTTTGACACCCCTGCTATAGTATAGCTCCACTATTAAGGTCACTATAAGGGCATGTTTACACAACGTAAAACAACGGCTGTTGTTTAACATGTTCCTCCGGCCGATAATGTACTCTGCTGTAGGAACATTATTTTACACCCACAGAAGTCTGCCAGCTATATGGGTGTGAATGTAAATCAATTAACCATTCACTTTCATTCACACTACAGCCATCAGAAGGGCCACACAGTGCGTGAACAGTCTATTTTCTACGGCCATTGTTTGCGAACAACAACATTCAGTTGTAGAAAATAGGCACGGTCATTACTTTGTGCAGTCTCAGTGAACAAAAACCATAGTTGATGCACAGTGTGCACAACAACGGCCATTGTTCAATTGAAATCAATAGAAATCAATGCATTGATGACCTATGGCCATTGTGTTGAATGACCACTACGGCCATAGGTTTCTGAATGCATTGCAGTGTATGAACATAGCCTTGGGTTATGTTTACACAACGTATGGACAACGGCCATTGTTTGGCACTCAAAAACGACGGCTATTGTTGCATTGAAAATTGCATTGAAATCAATGCACAACGGCCAAAAATAATTGAAGTTAATTATTTCAACGGCTGTTCTTTCCATTGACTTCATGTCATAAAATGTACGTTGTGTGAATTACATTGTGCCTAATTCAGAAAGTAGAGATTTGGAGTAGGAACGGCACAAAAAAAAAAAAATTCAATGGCATTTTTATTGGAGTTTTTTCATGATTTTAAGGCAGTGTGAAGCCAACCTAAAGCTGTCGGGAAAACATAGAAACAGCCATAGACCATAGGCTGTATCTGTGTTTCCCAAGACTCCCTTTCCATGACCCTTTGACATCCATAGCACAGTTCTCTCTAGGAATAGTCTGTAGCCTGTGCAGGGAAAAAAAGAGTTCTATCCATGACCTATCCTGAATGACCTGATCCCGTCTTATCTATAGAGCGGCGTTACCTTGCACTGTACTCCTGTCTGTGATAATAGGGAGGACACCGCTGAAAAGTTTTCTCTACAGAACAGCAAGTGTCAGCTTATTATTAGACCTAGTGGCTCGAATGAAAATTGCAAGATTTCTGGATTATAATATAGAAAATTAAATTGGTAAATTAAAAAAAAAATAAAAAACATCATTTAAATTTAAAAAAAATTTAATTATTTTAAATAAATTCAGGATTGTCAAATTGAAAAAAAAATCTAATTAAAAAAAAATATTTTAAAAGATTTCAAGATTATATTGGCAAATTAGGAAAAAAAAACATTGGTTTTTTTTATTAAAAATTATTTAAAAAATGTTTAACGTAAAAGCTTGATTAAAACTATAGATCATTTTTTGATGACAAATTCCCTTTAAAATAAAGGTCTCCTCAGCAGCCAGCTTCTGGCACCTAATAAATCTCATCCCAGTACTAATAGTATCTAAAAAAAAAATTAAAAATGGGAGCCCATTTTTTTTTGTATATGGGAAAGTGCTCCGTATGTGATCTGATAGAAATGTTTCTATTCAAGGAAACATAATTTCAATTTGGTAACTTAACTGTACTACTTAATCTCTGCTTTTCAATTACACTACGCCCACAGTCTAATAAATTAGGGAAATGCTCCTTTTCCACTTGAGCGCTCGCACAGTCATAATTCACCTTTACTGAGGTTCACTGGGGTGTCAAATGAGGGCGCGTCCTTTATAATGTTCCGGCAAACTAGAGCCATGCCATGCATCAAATACTCATTTAACACTTCAGAAAGAGACACCTATCTTAATACTTTAAAATAATGAGAAGGCCGCCCATCAGAATCGCAGCTAAGATTTAGCTGCAGCACCATGTACCACCACACGGTGTGCTGTTCTTGTTTTCAGAATAAGACACTCCATGTCAGGAACTGTCCAGAGAAGTAGAAAAGTCGCATAGAAAACATCTCCTGCTCTGGACAGTTCCTGACATGGACAGAGGTGGCAGCAGGGAGTGCTGTGTCAGACCGAAAATAAAACACCACTTCCTGCAGGACATACAGCAGCTGATAAGTATGGAAAAACATGAGATTTTTAAGTAGAAGTAAATTACAAATCTATATAACTTTCTGAAACCAGTTGATTTGTAAGAAAAAGATTTTCGCTGAAGTAACCCCTTTAAGGCCCCTTTTACACGGCCCGATGTAGCGCCTGCACAAGACTCAGTCAGCCGACAAACGAGAAATCTCTGCACTACATAACCAAACACAGCTGTATGTCTGCAGACAGACTGACATTTAAAAAAAAAAGTAGGAAAAATTGCCCATGACCAACACAGCACCACCCAGTGGTAGAAACAGTAATTTTTTTAACGTTTAGAAATTGACGTTTAGAGACTGATGAACAACTAAAAATGTCCAACTGGTCCACGAATGACTCTGTAAGAACATTCTAGAATGTTCATTGAATTTAGCTAAGTAGAAAGGGAACAAATATTTTCATGTTGTAGCTAATTTTTACTTTTTTTTTTTTTACTTGGTTAAGAGAAACTCTTCATTAATGTGTTGTTTCCATTATGTCAGCTGTCAATAGAAAAGATGGTGCCTAATCTGTGTCACTAGTACTCTGAAACAACTGTCTGTGGATGGATACCTTGTTTGGGTGGTTTCCTTGAGCGGAGATATTCCTTGGCTTTGTTGTTCCTTCCCGGAGGAAGGTCTGGCTAGCTCACTGACGTTGAGACACATGATGGTGTCTCTGCAGTGTTTTTGCATACTTGATGTCCTAGATACACTGACGTTAAAACGTGATGGTGTCTCTGTGGTGTTTAGCTTGATCTCCCACTAGCATGAATCCTACTCCACACTGATGAGGGGCAAACACCCTGAAACAGCTGTAAGTGCATGTATACCTGGCTTGGGTGGTTTCCTTGACTGGAGACATTCCTTGGCTTGGCTGTTCCTTCCCGGAGGAAGGTCTGGCTAGCTCACTGGCTATGAGACACATGAGGGTGTCTCTGCAGTGTTTTTGCATACTCATCTGTGTCACTATCCTGGGGTCCATTCGGCAGGTAAAGCAGTTATTGTCCTAAAAATCCTTAGAATGTCTATGCATTAGGCTGGCACAACCTCTCTGTCTCTCCTTATCATTAGGAATGCTCCTGGCAGATTGTCTCCTATTCATCAGCTGTGTGAATACTGAACATGGGCTGGATCGTTAAGGCACCTGTGAAGTGTTCAGACAGGAGAAAATGTTCCAGTGGCATTCCTAATGATGAAGAGGGTGGGGAGGAGGGATGGAGGGGCGGTGCAAAGTTAGGGCACAGATATTCTAAGCCCTGGCTGTTGGGCACAGGGCTGCAAGTTTAAAAGTTGTTTTTTAGGACAATAACTGCATCACGTGCTGAACGGACCCCAGGACAGATCTTGGATTAAAAGCAGCTACAAACAGGTACAAGTGGTTTACATTGTGGGTACAGAGTTGCTTTAACTTAATGACCCTATTGTTCTGTGAGAGAGAAGCCAACTCCTCCCCTCTCCATAAAGGTACGGAGGAATGTTCATGTTAAGAGCGGTAACTGTCAGACAAATGAACATCTAGCCAACATCTATTGAAACTTACACCATTTACCAAAGTCTGCTCAATTGACCAACACCAACCAGTTCGGCCAACAGTATACAGTGTATGAAGGTCTCCTGACTTTGCAGATTTTCAATACCCGATTTTTCTTAGAGTGATAAGCTGACACATGAGCTATATGGCTGTGGCTTATAGCCATATATATATATATATATATATATATATATATATATATATATATATATATATATATATTATACAGGGCTGAAAATCGGCCCTGGATTTCAAAGTACACAGGCCCACTCAAATCCAGAAAAATTGTAATAAAAAGCGATCAAAAAGTCACATATGCGTAATCAAGGTACCGATAGAAAGAACACATCATGGCAAAAAAAAAATGACACCTCAAACAGCCCCATAGACCAAAGGATAAAAGTGCTATAAGCCTGGGAATTGAGCGATTTTAAGGAACTTTATATAAAAAAAAAATGTTATACATGTTACATATCAAGTTGTAAACAACTTGAGGAACATATATAACAAGTCCGTTTTACCCCAGGGCAAGCGGCGTAAACACGAAACCTCCCCAAATTAAAAAAAGCTTTTTTTTTTTTTTTTCAATTTCATCACATGTCATTTAATTTTTTTCTGGTTTCACAGCATATTTTATGCAAAAATTCAGCCTGTCCTTGCAAAGAACAATCAGTGGCGCAAAAAATAAGGGCTCATCTGAGTCTCTAGGTGAAAACATGCAACTGCTATGGCCTTTTAAGCACAAGGAGGAAAAAACGAAAGTGCAAAAATGGAAATTAGTCCGGTCCTTAAGGGGTTATAGACCTTCATGAACTGCTGGGAGTTGTAGTTCTCACAATAAAATACATACTTCTGTATTTT
Source organism: Dendropsophus ebraccatus (assembly GCF_027789765.1). Classification (NCBI taxonomy): domain Eukaryota; kingdom Metazoa; phylum Chordata; class Amphibia; order Anura; family Hylidae; genus Dendropsophus; species Dendropsophus ebraccatus. Next base: position 71,352,127 of record NC_091466.1, on the reverse strand, counting down.
GTAGGGAAAACTACAACTCCCAGCAATTCCTGAAGGTCTATAGCTGTCAGGGCAAACTGGGAGTTGTGGTTCCCCATCTATGGGGTTATGTGTTACATAGTTCTGGAGAATTCATTTTACATGAATAAAAAATTTAACACCCAACCCCAGAGATTGTGAACTACAACTCCTAGCATGCCCTGACAGCTATAGACCTTCAGTAACTGCTGGGAGTTATAGTTCTCCCTAAAAAATACATTTTTTTTTATTTTGTTGGGAGAACTACAACTTCCAGCTGTTCCTGAAGGTCTATAGCTTCATAACATTATAATCTTATTTTTTTTATCCTAGGGGCCCAGCTTCCACACTTACATTAGAATAGTACATGTAATGAATACAGAACTATATAACAGAAGAGCATACACTACACATGTTAGTGCCTGTCTTAGTGGTGGTGACATATGGGGACCCCAGTTATAGAGACCCCCTAATAGTAAAGGCCTCAGACCGCCTAATACTGCCAGCTTCAGACACCTAATAATACTGTTAGCCTCTGAGGGTGGGTTCACATGTACCGAATCTGCAGCGGAGCAAAATCCGCTATGGATGCGATTCCTGTCATTTTCAGAGATTACCTGCTCCATGCTGCAGCTGCACCTGAGGCTCCTGGAGGTCCCTCTCAGCCAATCAGTGACTGCGGCAGGGGTGTGCACTGATTGGCTGAGCGGGACCTACGGAGACCGGGAGCCTCAGGTGCAGCTGCAGCATGGAGCAGGTAATGTATGCTCTGGGCGGTGGGGGATTAAGGGGTCCGGATGACAATCCCGCTGTGAGTATGTAATCTCTGAAAATAACAGGCAGCGGATTTTGCTGCGAACTCGCAGTGTGAGATCTGCTGCGGATACGGTACATGTGAACCCTCCTTGAGACCCCTTAAAGGGAACCTGTCACTAGGGACGCGGGCACAGAGCCTGCCCGTCCCCCAATGCAGCCCCTGGATACTTACCCTTTCCGGCGAGCCCCGATCCTGGAGCCGGTCCCGGGACGACGATATCAGCGCCTGAAGCCGTGTGCGCGTGCTGCAGAAATGAGTCTGGTGACCATAAAGAATGACGGCTCTATTCATTGTCTATGGGCATCAGACTCATCTCTGCAGAGCGCGCACACAGCTTCAGGCGCTGATATCGTCGTCCCGGGAACGGCTCCAGGATCAGGACTCGCGGGAAAGGGTAAGTATCCAGGGGGTTGGGCGGGCTCTGTGCCTGCGTCCCCAGTGATAGGTTCCCTTTAATAGTGCCAGCCTCAGAGACCCCTTAATAGTGCACGCCTCAGAGACCCCTTAATAGTGCACGCCTCAGAGACCCCTAATAGTGCCAGACTCAGAGACCCCTTAATAGTGCAAGCCTCAGAGACCGCATAATAGTGCACGCCTCAGAGACCCCCTAATAGTGCCAGCCTCAGAGACTCCTAATAGTGCACGCCTCAGAGACCCCTAATAGTGCCAGCCTCAGAGACCCCCTAATAGTGCCAGCCTCAGAGACCCCCTAATAGTGCCAGCCTCAGAGACCCCTAATAGTGCACGCCTCAGAGACGCCTAATAGTGCACGCCTCAGAGACCCCCTAATAGTGCCAGCCTCAGAGACCCCCTAATAGTGCCAGCCTCAGAGACCCCTAATAGTGCCAGCCTCAGAGACCCCTAATAGTGCACGCCTCAGAGACCCCTTAATAGTGCAAGCCTCAGAGACCCCTAATAGTGCCAGCCTCAGAGACCCCCTAATAGTGCCAGCCTCAGAGACCCCCTAATAGTGCCAGCCTCAGAGACCCCTAATAGTGCCAGCCTCGGAGACCCCCTAATAGTGCCAGCCTCAGAGACCCCCTAATAGTGCCAGCCTCAGAGACCCCCTAATAGTGCCAGCCTCAGAGACCCCCTAATAGTGCCAGCCTCAGAGACCCCCTAATAGTGCCAGCCTCGGAGACCCCTAATAATGCCAGCCTCAGAGACCCCCTAATAGTGCCAGCCTCAGAGACCCCTAATAGTGCACGCCTCAGAGACGCCTAATAGTGCCAGCCTCAGAGACCCCCTAATAGTGCCAGCCTCAGAGACGCCTAATAGTGCCAGCCTCAGAGACCCCCTAATAGTGCCAGCCTCAGAGACCCCTAATAGTGCACGCCTCAGAGACCCCTAATAGTGCACGCCTCAGAGACGCCTAATAGTGCACGCCTCAGAGACCCCCTAATAGTGCCAGCCTCAGAGACCCCCTAATAGTGCCAGCCTCAGAGACCCCTAATAGTGCCAGCCTCAGAGACCCCTAATAGTGCACGCCTCAGAGACCCCTTAATAGTGCAAGCCTCAGAGACCCCTAATAGTGCACGCCTCAGAGACCCCTAATAGTGCACGCCTCAGAGACGCCTAATAGTGCCAGCCTCAGAGACCCCTAATAGTGCCAGCCTCAGAGACCCCCTCATAGTGCCAGCCTCAGAGACCCCCTAATAGTGCCAGCCTCAGAGACCCCTAATAGTGCCAGCCTCAGAGACCCCCTAATAGTGCCAGCCTCAGAGACCCCTAATAGTGCCAGCCTCAGAGACCCCCTCATAGTGCCAGCCTCAGAGACCCCCTAATAGTGCCAGCCTCAGAGACCCCTAATAGTGCCAGCCTCGGAGACCCCCTAATAGTGCCAGCCTCAGAGACCCCCTAATAGTGCCAGCCTCAGAGACCCCCTAATAGTGCCAGCCTCGGAGACCCCTAATAATGCCAGCCTCAGAGACCCCCTAATAGTGCCAGCCTCAGAGACCCCTAATAGTGCACGCCTCAGAGACCCCTAATAGTGCCAGCCTCAGAGACCCCTAATAGTGCACGCCTCAGAGACGCCTAATAGTGCCAGCCTCAGAGACCCCCTAATAGTGCCAGCCTCAGAGACCCCCTAATAGTGCCAGCCTCAGAGACCCCTAATAGTGCCAGCCTCAGAGAACCCTAATAGTGCACGCCTCAGAGACCCCTAATAGTGCCAGCCTCAGAGACCCCTAATAGTGTCAGCCTCAGAGACCCCTAATAGTGTCAGCCTCAGAGACCCCTAATAGTGCCAGCCTCAGAGACCCCTAATAGTGCCAGCCTCAGAGACCCCTAATAGTGCCAGCCTCAGAGACCCCTAATAGTGCACGCCTCAGAGACCCCTAATAGTGCCAGCCTCAGAGACCCCCTCATAGTGCCAGCCTCAGAGACCCCCTAATAGTGCCAGCCTCAGAGACCCCTAATAGTGCCAGCCTCAGAGACCCCCTAATAGTGCCAGCCTCAGAGACCCCTAATAGTGCCAGCCTCAGAGACCCCCTCATAGTGCCAGCCTCAGAGACCCCCTAATAGTGCCAGCCTCAGAGACCCCTAATAGTGCCAGCCTCGGAGACCCCCTAATAGTGCCAGCCTCAGAGACCCCCTAATAGTGCCAGCCTCAGAGACCCCCTAATAGTGCCAGCCTCGGAGACCCCTAATAATGCCAGCCTCAGAGACCCCCTAATAGTGCCAGCCTCAGAGACCCCTAATAGTGCACGCCTCAGAGACCCCTAATAGTGCCAGCCTCAGAGACCCCTAATAGTGCACGCCTCAGAGACGCCTAATAGTGCCAGCCTCAGAGACCCCCTAATAGTGCCAGCCTCAGAGACCCCCTAATAGTGCCAGCCTCAGAGACCCCTAATAGTGCACGCCTCAGAGACCCCTAATAGTGCCAGCCTCAGAGACCCCTAATAGTGCCAGCCTCAGAGACGCCTAATAGTGCCAGCCTCAGAGACCCCCTAATAGTGCCAGCCTCAGAGACCCCCTAATAGTGCCAGCCTCAGAGACCCCTAATAGTGCCAGCCTCAGAGAACCCTAATAGTGCACGCCTCAGAGACCCCTAATAGTGCCAGCCTCAGAGACCCCTAATAGTGTCAGCCTCAGAGACCCCTAATAGTGTCAGCCTCAGAGACCCCTAATAGTGCCAGCCTCAGAGACCCCTAATAGTGCCAGCCTCAGAGACCCCTAATAGTGCCAGCCTCAGAGACCCCTAATAGTGCACGCCTCAGAGACCCCTAATAGTGCCAGCCTCAGAGACCCCCTCATAGTGCCAGCCTCAGAGACCCCCTAATAGTGCCAGCCTCAGAGACCCCTAATAGTGCCAGCCTCAGAGACCCCCTAATAGTGCCAGCCTCAGAGACCCCTAATAGTGCCAGCCTCAGAGACCCCCTCATAGTGCCAGCCTCAGAGACCCCCTAATAGTGCCAGCCTCAGAGACCCCTAATAGTGCCAGCCTCGGAGACCCCCTAATAGTGCCAGCCTCAGAGACCCCCTAATAGTGCCAGCCTCAGAGACCCCCTAATAGTGCCAGCCTCGGAGACCCCTAATAATGCCAGCCTCAGAGACCCCCTAATAGTGCCAGCCTCAGAGACCCCTAATAGTGCACGCCTCAGAGACCCCTAATAGTGCCAGCCTCAGAGACCCCTAATAGTGCACGCCTCAGAGACGCCTAATAGTGCCAGCCTCAGAGACCCCCTAATAGTGCCAGCCTCAGAGACCCCCTAATAGTGCCAGCCTCAGAGACCCCTAATAGTGCACGCCTCAGAGACCCCTAATAGTGCCAGCCTCAGAGACCCCTAATAGTGCCAGCCTCAGAGACCCCTAATAGTGCCAGCCTCAGAGACCCCTAATAGTGCACTCCTCAGAGACCCCTAATAGTGCCAGCCTCAGAGACCCCTAATAGTGCCAGCCTCAGAGACCCCCTAATAGTGCCAGCCTCAGAGACCCCTAATAATGCCAGCCTCAGAGACCCCCTAATAGTGCCAGCCTCAGAGACCCCTAATAATGCCAGCCTCAGAGACCCCCTAATAGTGCCAGCCTCAGAGACCCCTAATAGTGCCAGCCTCAGAGACCCCCTAATAGTGCCAGCCTCAGAGACCCCTAATAGTGCACGCCTCAGAGACCCCTAATAGTGCACGCCTCAGAGACCCCCTCATAGTGCCAGCCTCAGAGAGCAGCTCTGTAGTTGTAGTTCACACTTACTAATATGGCTCCCAGTCTCACATATTGTATACTGCTCCCTATATACAGGTACTACCCTCCCCCATATACATGTATCCCACACTGTGCTGCCTGCCAGACATGCTGCTATATGAGGGGCCATAGCTGATTCCCCTGCTCAGAGGCCATAGAGGGATCATACAGGGTCTTTATCTACCTGAAAGGACCTGAGGTGACCCGCCCCCTCCTCATGTTGTCATCAGGTCCTTGCAGGTAGATGAAGACCTTGTATGATCCCTCTATGTCTATGGTAGAGCCTAGAATGTATCCTCTCCTTTGAGTTTCTCACTGTAGGGGATACATTCGAGGCCCCGCCCCTCCTGGTGACATCACACCTCAAAGGAGAGGATACACTCTAGCATCTACCCTATGTCTATGGCCTCTGAGCAGGGGAATCAGCTATGGCCCGTTATATACATTATTGCAGGCTGCCCCTCTGGAATTTGCCAGACTTGCCCTATGGCCAGTCCGGCCGTGTATATATGGGACGGCCAGAAGAGACAGTTATTAAAAAATGTACAACCACCTTAAATTCCAATTCACATCTTTAACCCTTTGAGGACCTGGCCCTAAATGACCCAGTGGACCGCGCAAATTTTGATCTTAGTGTTTCCGTTTTTCCCTCCTCCCCTTCTAAGAGCTCTAGCACTCTCAGTTTTCTATCTACAGGGCCATGTGAGGTCTTGTTTTTTACAGGAATAGTTGTACTATGTAATGGCGTCTTTCATTTTACTATAACATGTATGATGGAATCCAAATATATTATTTATGAAGATATAAATAGGTGAAATCGCAAAAAAGAATGCAATATGGTAACGTTTGGGGGGTTCCTGTGTCTACGTAATGCACTATATGGTAACAGCGACATTATACTATTATTCTATAGGTCAGTCCGAACACAACCATGTGCAGCTTTACACAGATTCTCTAATTTTATATATATATTTTTTTTAAATGAAATCCTTTTTTTTGGCAATTAATTATAAATAAAATGGGCCTATTGTGACGCTTATAACGGTTTTATTTTTTCACCTACGGGGCTGTATGGGGTGTCATTTTTTCCACCATGATCTCTAGTTTTTATTAATACCATATTTGTGAAGATCGGACGTTTTGATCACTTTTTATTAATTTTTTTTATATATAATGTAACATAAAATCGGTAATCCGTGCACTTTTTTCCCTCTTTTCGTCTACGCCGTTTACCGTTCGCAATGACGCTTGTTATATTTTAATAGATCAGACAATTACGCACGCTACGGTATATTATATGTTTATTTGTTTATTTATTTTTATATGTTTTATTTATATAATGGGAAAGGGGGGTGATTTCAACTTTTATTGGGGGAGGGGTTTTGGGGTAGTGTGTAAGTGTTTTTAACTTTTTTTTTTTTACACATTTGAAGTCCCTTTGGGGGACTTTTACATAGATTAGTTTGATTTCTACACTGATGAATGCTATGCCATAGGCATAGCATTGATCAGTGTTATCGGCGATCTGCTCATTGAGCCTGCCTGTGCAGGCTTAGAGTAGCAGATCGCCGATCGGACCGCACGGAGGCAGGTGAGAGACCTCCGGCGGCCCGTTTTACCGATCGGGATCCCCGCAGTCACACTGCGGGGGTCCCGATCGGTAAGTGACAGCGGACTCCCCCTGTCACTTACACTTAAGGAGTAATGACACGCGGCAGCGCGATCGCTGCAGCGTGTCATTGCCGGTGAGGTCCCGGCTGCTGATTGCAGCCGGCCCCCACCTGCTATGAAGCGCGCTCCGCTCCGGAGCGCGCTTCATAGCGGGAGAAACACCCAGGGCGTACAGTTACGCCCTAGGTCGTCTGGGGACAGACTTCCATGGCGTAACTATACGCTCTGGGTCGTCTAGGGGTTAAAGTGTCACTGTCGTTTTGTTTTTGTTTTTATCCAGAAATCAATAGTCCAGGCGATTTTAAGAAACTTTGTAATTGGGTTTATTAGGCAAATCCGCCATTATCTGCATTTAAAAGACTTTCCCCAGCCCCCTCCCTCCTCTCTCACATTCACTGCTCATTATCAGGAAATCAGTCAGGCCCTGTGTATGGAGGGGGGAGGAGGGAGATTAGTCGCCAGCAGAGAGTAGAGAACAAAGCATTACACAGCGGGACTTGTGTGAAAGATGCTACTCAGAGGTCAGTGCTGACTTCAGAGGAGATGTAGCTGTAAATTAACTCTTTGTTGTCCTGTTTTGGTGCCTCATCTCCCTCCACCCCTCCCCTCTCCATAGAGAACCATGAAGACAGGGGGAGAGCCTTAAACTCCTTTTTCATGATAAAAATGCATTTTTCGGCTAATAAACCCAATTACAAAGTTTCTTAAAATCGCCTGTACTAAAAAAATTAAACGTCAGTGACACTTTAAAAACTGGAACTTGCGATCACACTTTCCATTCTACCTCTACCATTCCCCCCGAACGATCCCCAATTTTGAGGAAATATCTGAACTTTTTATGTACCATAAAATAGACTTTCCTAGCCGTGACTTGACGCGTCATTATTATTAATGCAACTGCACGTCTGAGGGAAACCAGTTACGGAATTACATTGCTTTGATTATTACATTCGGAAAGGAGGAGAAAAACATCCGCGGCGCCATGAATTATTTATTTCGGGGGGGGGGGGGTGTATCACGAAAGAAAGTGGAGAAGGAAATAAGATATCAAACTCCAGTTTAGTTACTGTCAAATATTGAAAGACGAACAACCAATGACGGCCGTGGGTACAAAACACAAGTGGCATATGTCTGAATATACAAGGCGAATCTCGCTTTTTCCGCCGTTGCGATTGGTAATTAGGCTGAATACCTCAATCAAACCGTAAATCTCGAGATCAAAGTTTGCATCTCGTCGTGGACGTTAAGAAGAGAAGGTTGTAAATTGCGACTAGATGCTTATTTAAATCCGGCTCGGGAAGGCTAGATTGTGATCTGGGTATTCACTGCCATTCTCCTGAAGTGGAACGCGCTTGAAGAGGTTGCGAGTCCCGCACGGCTGTCACTTTGAATGAAAGCTGACTAATTCACCTGACTGTAATTCATTTCAGGGTACTGCTTAAGAGCAGCCGAGAAGGGAACTGTCAGAAAAGCTTCTTAACGGGGAAAGTGCAGCTGCCACCATTTATTTACACTTTGTCTCCCCTCCCCCCACCTCCTTTTTTTTTTTTTTTTTTTTGGATATATGAAAGGCGTAATTATGTCACGTTAGAGAATCTTGTCTACAGGGATGTTTCCAGAGAACAACAACGGAGCCGATTAGCATTACTAAAGAGAAGATTGTTTTCATGGGTGAAATGTGGCAGATTGCTTCTTGTCCGTTGTACCTTTTAGCTGAAGGGAAAGTAATGCCAATGTTTCAATGCAATCTCCATAGACGCGTGATTGGCGGCTGGTCCGGTGTGTTATCGGTATGGAGAGAATACGTACAGTAGTGACTCAATCCAAGCTCAGTAGTTAAAGGGGTACTCCAGCGAAAACATCTTTCAAATCAACTGGTTTTAGAAAGTTACAAATCTTCCAGTTCTTATCAGCTGCTGTATGTCCTGCAGGAAGTGGTGTATTCTTTCCAGTCTGACACAGTGCTCTGTCCAAGACCGGAACTGTCCAGAGCAGCAGCAAATCCCCATAGAAAACCTCTCCTGCTCTGGACAGAGGTGGCAGCAGAGAGCACTGTGTCAGACTGGGAAAAAACACTTCCTGCAGGACATACAGTAGCTGATAAGTACTGGAAGACTTGACATTTTTAAATAGAAGTTATTTACAAATCTGTATAACTTTCTGAAACCAGTTGTTTTGAAAGAAAAAGATTTTTTGCTGGAGTACCCCTTTAAAAGAGAGCATGCATAGACTTAAAACGATTGTCTACTGTTGCATGAAAAAATAATTTAACCTTTTGGATTTTTTGACTCTTCATCAGGGAACCAGCGACCTCCTTGATGAAGAGTGAAAAAAAAACACTCTTCACACTTGGTAGTCATTGGGACGTAGCTGTAGCGGCAAGTAGTCCACCCTCTTCACAGCCACTCTCACTTGATTGGCTGCCAATCAAGTGTGAATGACCCCCCCAATGCCCAGTCACCAAGTGCCAGGAGCGACGAGAGACAATAGGGAACTTTGTACTTTTCAGCTGCTGTATGCCCTGCAGAAAGTGGTCTATTCTTTACAATCTGGCACAGTGCTATCTACCATAAACTCTTGGTTTTCTATGGGCATTTGCTACCACTGTAGACAGTTCCTTACAGGGACAGAGGGGGCAGCAGAGAGCACCGTGTCAGACGGGAAAAAATACACCCCTTCCTGTACGGCATACAGTAGCTGACAAATACTGGAAGACTTGTTCATTTGTTAATTTACAAAAACTTTCTGGTGGAACCCCCTATTAGTAGGAGTAAAGAGGCCCTGCAAACAGCACCATCTCCATCTGGTGGAGAATTTATCACCTTACATTCACCATTGATCAGTGTGAGTTTGACTACTTTGATAATTTCTTCAAGAATGGTGGGGGGGAGCCTGTCTCCTAAAGGGAACCCCCCCTGGGCCGGGGTGAAGGCTGCCCGACCCCCCGCTAGAGTCCAGGATACTTACCCCATCTCGTCAAGTCGCGCTCCTAGAGCAGGTCCCAGGACGGCTCCATTCATTCTCTATGGGCGTCGGACTCATCTATGCAGGGCTCGCATCGGGCTTTCGATGAGGATATCTCTGTCCCAGGACCGGCTCCAGGAGCAGGACTTTGTGAGATGGGTTAAGTATCCGGGGCTCTAGTGGGGGGGTCAGGCGGCCTTCACCCCGTCACGGGGGCCGAAAGGTTCCCTTTAAGTGAATGGAGCAGCGGCGCACATGCTACAGCTAAAAAGTATTGACAGTTTCAAAAAAGTTTTGACGATTTATCCAAAAAAGTGTCGGCAACTTCTACTTTTGACCTGAATTTTGCCGTTTCAATCATAATCTTTTGTCTTTGAGAACGCCAAAGTAGATGTGTATTAAGTGGGCTGATTGTATACAATTACACGCCGTCATTATCCGCATTGAAAGTAATAATTGTCATAACAGTCATTTTTGTTGGAGTTTGTACTGTAAATAGTAATTTTTGATAAGTGATGAAAAGGAAATTCTCAAGAGAACGGGAGAACGATAAATGATTTTCCTTCGGATAGTTGTAAAGCACTTTGTAATTACCTCGTGTAATCAGAAAGAACGTAATGCACAGTCTTATAATGATTCTCCAGACAAGAGGAACAATTACTGCAGTATTTTTGGGGACATTAAAAGACAAATCTACATTATGGAAAGATCTGCTTAGCTTATTTTCATGTATTTGAATCCAACCAGGAAAACGTACACATTCATTTTTGTTTTCCCCCATCCTAGTGTGTTTGGGGGGGGTAGGGGTAGTTTACGGGAGAGTTTAGTAGAGATGAGCGAACCGGCCGAGGTTCAGGTTCGTATAAACCTGAACTATCGGCTTTTGATTCTCGCTGTCTGCCCGCTCCATGGAGAGGGTGGATACAGCCTGAGGACCCCCCGGAAAACTGGGATACAACCATAGCCATAGGCTCTCTAGAGTTAAGCGGAAAAAAAATTTCAAATCAACTGGTGCCAGAAAGTGGCATAGATTTGTACTTTACTGGGACCTACCAAGGTCCTGACAGTGAGCTGTAGCTGGCAGTCCCCTAATGAGCATGGCACCTTTTGGTAATTTGTCCATGGAGTCAATTATGCACAGTCCCAGGTGTCCTACTGTAATGAAAAGTCAAAGAGGAGTTGTGGCTCAGTTTTTGTGCCACATTCTGACACACCTCACCACTCCTTCCTCCTCCTTCTTATTCATAAATAAGCAATGCTGCCTGGCCTCCTGCTGTATCACACTATCAACCAGTGTCTCTGATTGCAGATCAGTCCTCTGTAGCCAGTTTATTTCTGAAAGAAATACTCGGATATAGTTGAATCTCTTAGCCTGAATGTGTTGCCTGAGTTCGAATCCCCTGTTGGAAATTAAATATAGTTTGTTTCTTTTTTCTTTTTTCTCAGAGCAATTAGATCACGACAGGAGTGAAGGCAAGTAACTTTGTAACAGAGAGGCTAACCAATAGGACCTTAACAATGCAGGGCTGGAAGTAGAGGGGTATGCCAAAAAAGTTATATGAATTTGTAAATTACTTTTATTTAAAAAATCTCAAGTCTTTCAGTACTTATCAGCTGCTGTATGGGGTTCATTCTTTCTGGTTTGGTGCTCTCTTCTGCCACCTCTGTCCATGTCAGGAACTGCTCAGAGCAGTAGCAAATCCCCATAGAAAACCTCTCCTGCTCATGGACAGAGGTGGCAGCAGAGAGCACTGTGTCAAAATGGAAAGAATACACCACTTCCTGCAGGACATACAGCTGCTGATAAGTACTGGAAGACTGGAAATTTTTTTAATAGAAATAATTTACAAATCTGTATGACTTTCTGACACCAAACAATTTAAGGTAGAGCAAACAACTAGCAGACAGAAGAAGACAGATGATTCCTTCTATTTATAACATCCAATATATGTTTGGTTTCTGTTTTTTTTTTTTAGATGTTTTGAAGAAATCTTCTTTTCTTCTCGCGGACTGTCCATAACATGGTGTACTCCAGACGTACTCATTTGCTTTCCCTCTATGCTCTAATTCATCTTCATTTGTGAAATTATGACCTGCCGTGATTTCCCATTGTTTGGATACTCTTTCAATTCCCACATCTACAGATGCTTTTACTATAATTGATCTGGAGAAAAAAAAAAAAAACAGCGAGCAGACCTTCCACCTGACCCAAGAACACAATACAACAGGTCAGCGCACACTGTTTAGGGGTCTTACGTCTTTCCCGCTATGTTTCCGATAATGAGTTTGTGAATTTTTTTATACAATGTATCTACGGTATAAAATAATGGCCGGGGGAGACGTCCCGCATCCATTCATTTCCAGTCTGAACTGTCCCTGACCTTGTAAAGTGCCCGACTAGTGTTGAGCGCAATTAGCAGGTGAAGAATTGAGTTAGAGGAAAAATTGAAATGAAAAATGTAAAGTTTTACGACTAGGAGAAAATTGCCTTTTCCACACTTTCTGATTGTTTCCTATCGTGTAACCTCTTATTTAGTAAGCGCAGATCATTTTTAAAGGTTCGCTGTTTTCAATGACTTGAATATTATACATTAGTGACTCACGGCAGCCGGCGCGGGGGGGGGGGGGGGGGGCGGGGGGGTAGTAAGAGTTATAGAAGCTGCTATTTCAAAGCTTATGTTATAGTCGGCTAGTACATTAGGTCTCCGTTTCAATTAACAATGTCTGCAGGAAAAATGGGGAAATGACTTTGGTTATTATTCCGTGCCATGGGAGAGAATATTCTGTATTGATTCATTTGATCCGTTTTGCAGAGGAATAGAGAAATGTATTGTAAGGCTATGTTCCCAGACAGTATTTTTGCTTAGTATTTATCTTTGGGATTAGAATATATGATAGTTATCATTCCACAAAAGAGAGTATATGGAGGCACTCACCGTATAAAATCTTCTTTATTAGTAAATCTTCATTAAAAGACATACAGAGTGTGTAGCAGTCATCGGGGACACCGCTCAGCAGCTGAAAGTGTGACAGCTGTTTCCTGCGCGCATGCGTGCTTCCTCAGGGTGTCTGAGGAAGCACGCATGCGCGCAGGAAACAGCTGTTACACTTTCAGTTGCTGAGCGGCGTCCCCAACGACTGCTATGCACTCTGTACGTCTTTTAATGAATATTTACTAATAAAGAAGATTTTATACGGTGAGTGCCTCCATATACTCTCTTTTTTGGAATGTTAATATTGTTGCTTTTGCTGCATCTGCTTGGAAGAGCACCCTGTTCTATGCCGTAATATTAGCCCAAGAAAACTATTCTACTTAGTTAATTAGTGCCGGTCTTCAGACTTTTAGATATGATAGTTATGATTTGAGTTATGATAGTAATACAGTCCCCATGAGGCTGTGTTCACACGTTGTAGTTTTGGTGCAATTTTGTTTGTTTGTTTTTTGCCAAGATTTTATATAAATTGTGCAAAAAATGTAAAAGTCTAATCAGTTCCCCTGGCTGGACTCCAGCACCTGCTCTCTAATAGCAAATTAAGTAAAATACTCCCTCCGCACACACACACACACACACACACACACTTTCCATTCTAAAAAAAAAAATCTCAATATAACCTCATTTATTCTGCATGGTGACAATGCCGGAAATACAATTTTTGGTCACCTTGCAACCCCAAAAAATTGGACTGGATTTTTCTTTCAGATCAACTGGTTTCAGAAAGTTATACAGATTTGTAATTTACTTCTATATAAAATCTCCAGTCTTACGGTACTTATCAGATGCTGTAGGTCCTGCGGGAAGTGGGGTTTTATTTTCAGTTTGCACAGTGCTCTCTGCTGCCACCTCTGTCCATGTCAGGAACTGTCCAGAGCAGGAGAGGTATTTTAATGGGGATTTGCTGCTGCTCTGAACAGTTCGTGACAGAGGTGGCAGCAGATAGCACTGTGTCAGACTGGAAAGAATACACTGCTTCCTGCAGGACATACAGCAGCTGATAAGTATGAGAATACTTGAGATTTTTAAATACAAGTAAATTATAGATCTACCTAACTTTCTGAAGTTGATTTGAAAGAAGAAGATTTTTGCTGAATAACCCCTGAATTAAAGAGGTATCTATGAGATAGGGTGTAAGTGTGAGATCATGGGGGGGGGGTCCAACCACTGGGACCTCTGTATTCTTGAGAATGGGGCTCCAAGTCTTTGGAGAAGCGAGCCTTTCATTAGAATAAAGTAGTCCAAACCCATTTCAACGGGACTGGTCAACTAGTCAATGTTTATCCCCCCCTCCCCCGGCCGATGGTGGTGGGACATAGAAGGATCGGGCATAATCAGGCATACTTCTCTTTTCAGAACACAGGAACGGTAAAACGAAGACCCTAAACTGTTTTCCGTTCCCAAGGAAGAACCCGAACAAGCAAAAAAATCTCCGAGCCTGAAGTCTAATTGACTAAGACGCGTTCTGTCTTGTTTCACAGTCGGAGTTAAAAGTGAGTTAAACTCAATTGTATCAAAGCTTTTGATGTTCTGGGAATCCTGTCCTTTTAATGGTGGGGTCAGGACCCAGTCTACTGTGAAATGTCCAATCTGCAGCTCATTTCTAGCTACAAACCATTGCGACCAGTTTATATTCTGTTTGTTTAGTCATCCCCAGCATCTCCACAATAGCTTCATTGATTTTTATCTCCTGGTGACAAGTTTTTTTTTTTCTTTTTTTTTGTGTGTATTCTCTTTAGAGAGCGAGATACCGCTCCTGTACGTATCCCCTATTGACTTTGCAGGAAAATCACTATTTTACTTGCATGTTGATGACAAGGTGATAATTGGGCTGACTCACAATTTAGAAATTCTTTTATGGATAAATTTGGAAGGAATACGATAACAACAACATAAAAAAAAAAGTTTTTCTTTTAGTGTAGCCATTGTTTACTGAACAAAGAGATTACTTGTTATTGACTCATTCCGGCCATCCACCCCTTTCAACTAACTGGATGATAGAGCACAGAAATAGGGGGAGATCAATTTTGTGCAATATTCTTCATTAACCCAATGCATCAAAATGAAAAAAATTAAGCAAAAACTCTCCATTAAGTATTTCCGACCATTTAAAGCAGGGGTGGGCAATTCATTTTCCCATGGGACAATATGAGATATTGGAACAGTTTTAAGGGCCAGACTGAGATGGCAATATGCTGCAGCCACCCCACTACCACCCCCTGGCAATCATCCACCTCAGTACAGAATCCCCACTCGCTCCACACTGGTGGAGCAGGGGCCATATACCAGCTTACACTATGTCACCAGCATTTTGAACATTACATTTTGGGGGGCCCATGAATTCTGTACGGCGTGAACGTAATTTTAAAAGTACTGCACACTCATTGATTCAGAAGCACAGGTGCTCTGAAGGGAGTAAAACTGCAGGATCTGACTACACCTGGTTTGTTTGTAGTCTGTTACCAAGGAGACACAAAAGACATTTTGAATTAAACCTATTTGCTGTCTTCATTTTTATTTTATATGCATCAGATTTGATTATTACTTTATTGTCTCAACCTGTTGTGACCTAGCTTGACTGACTGGAGATTTTCCTTAGTAAACCATATCCCACTCTGGCTGAACCTTGGCCCTTTATCTAACCCTTGACTTGATCCACTATGTTTTTTCTTACACCACCCTATCACATCCTGGTTCTGCCCAGTCCCTGTTAGATGAACCCATGACTTCCTAGTTTATGTTCCTTTTTATACTTGACCTCTACTGCCAACTTTGACTAGTCTGACTACTTTCTCCTTTGTCAATAGCTCACCATACTACCCTTACTAATATATTTTTGCATTGACTTACCATGTTTTTTGGTGCCCTCCTCCCTAACTAGATGTTAGCCAGGGAATTAAACACCAGACTAGCTCAAGGTAGTGCCATCCTAAAGTTAGCGCACAATACCAGTTCTAAACTTTTATAAGTTCTCAAAACTTGTAGCGGATTCACTTATTCACATTCACATTACTTCCATATTCTCAGCGATAGATCAGCGCAATCAACCATATAGGCTATCCTGGGAAACGGCTTTCAGATTGCATCAAACTCATGTATGTTCCTTCAACTTTGTGTGAGCGTAAAGCACATCCCAAAGGTCATCGACTTCAAAATAAAGTCACATTGAGAATTCATTGTGAACATCACCTCAACCTCCAGGTTACCAGGGGCAGCGGTCGCTCCTTGTGTAATGATTTACCTTTTCTAAGAAGCATGGATTCATTTACTACTAGTTCAAAGGCTGCTAAAGATCATTTTGTGCGCGTCACGCTAATGTCTGCATATTAACAACTCGTCTGACGGAAAGGTAATACACCCATTGACACAGAAAATAACGCACCATGAAAGAGTTGTTAGAATTCTATGTGTGAGTGTAATGATGATATGATAAGTGATTACAGAATAAAAGAACAAAGATAAGTTCATTGAGAAAATTGAGAGGCGGCTCTAGTACCATTTGGCAGCCCTGCAGTTTCCGATACAGTCATTGGTGGCAGCAGAGGGTCCGTGTCTCCTTTCACTGATAACACTTAATGTAAAAATATGGGAGGCGGGGGTTGACTTTTTCTTGAATAAAGTTATAGAAAGTTTTATCACTTTATT
Organism: Dendropsophus ebraccatus; assembly: GCF_027789765.1. Taxonomy (NCBI): domain Eukaryota; kingdom Metazoa; phylum Chordata; class Amphibia; order Anura; family Hylidae; genus Dendropsophus; species Dendropsophus ebraccatus. Next base: position 71,335,858 of record NC_091466.1, on the reverse strand, counting down.
AATTTACCGGAATACCCCTTTAACAGGTTCAGGACAACTTTGTATAGGCTCAAGCAGGATTCGCAAGTAGATCTTTTAGTAGATCTTTCTCTAGCTTTTCAGTAGTTAACTGTTTTTTAAATACGGGGGGTATAATTGCTATCTGTATCGGTTCTTTTGGCACTGCAAATCCCAGCTGTAGGCGCACACACTTTTTGTACCAGCTGTGGGGTTCTGATCCTAGACATAGCAACATAGAAGATTTTCGACAGAAAAAGACCACTTGGTCCATTTAATCAGATGTTAGAGATATATGTGACGTGATAAACACAAGTGCACTAGATCCGTCCAAAAGTTTGGCATTCCTATTTCTGTGCTGTGAGGCCCTTGCACAACTTCCCCTCTCAGGCTAAATGTCTCCTTTATCCTTTGGTTTGTGGTGAGCAGCTGAGTGCGCCAGTATTCAGGTTTTTGTCTCTAGCTTTGTAGTTGTGTGAACACTGCCCTACTCTGGCTATCTCAGTTAATGAATTCCTCACCACACCAATCTGTTACTGCATATTACCTCTGGTCATCACATGGTTAAAGGGGTTATCCAGTGCTACAAAAATATGGCCGCTTTCTTCCAGAGAAAGCCACGCTCTTGTCTCTAGCTTGGGCGGGGTTTTGCTGCTCAGTTCCATTGAAGTGAATGGAGCTTAATTGCAAACTGCACCTAAATTGGAGACAAGAGTGGTGTTGTCTCTGAAAGAAAGTGGCCATGTTTTTGTAGCACTGGATAACCCCTTTAACCTGGTTTGGTTTTGGTTAGCTCTGGCACTGACTGACTCTTTGTTGGGGAATCAGGAGGCCAGTCCAATGGACTTCAGAACCGGGCTCCTGGTCCACTATAGGTTGTTCAGCTTCACTCCAGGCAGACGCTGAGAATTAAGTTCTGCTCAGCTAAGCATATCTGTACTTCTGTTGCTGCTTGTTATACTGACCCTTTGCTTAGTTTCCGGACTATTCTAGTTTTCTGCCTGCCCTGCCCACATACTTTTTCTGTGACTATGTTTTTGGATTCCGAATTGGTATTTTTGGTGCCCGCTTGTTGTGACCCCGGACTGTCGACTACTCTTTATTGTGTTTGCTCATCTGTCTGCGTTTTGTTTTACATCTGCTAAGGCTAGGGACTGTCACCCAGTAACCGGCTGCCACTTAGGGCAGGCCACGGTAAGTAGGCATGGACAGGGGGCTGGGATCAGCCTGGGGTCCACTGTCTGTGTCCGCCTATTTTGTCTGTCTGTCAACCAGTCCTTACATCACTATTCTAATCATGAGATCACTATGCCTATATCTCAACTCCGGTGACCGTACCTAAGGACGCCTGGTGATGCGTGCAGTGGGATCGGCTAGGAGACATTAGCATGTTAGAAACATATTAAGGTACTGATACACCATCTGGATTATTTAGTATTCCTTTGGGGTTGCCCTTTGAATTAACATTATACATGTACCCTTTCAGTGACTGGTGTTCTGTATCGCTTTTAATAGTATTTATTGGTACGGCATTGGTTTCTGTTTGTAGGTGTTGTATTATATATGCGTTTGGTCAGAGTGTGAAATAGGGCATTGTTGGTGTTGTAAGGTCCTCCATCTATCATGTGATGTTGATGTCTTCCTATATGGCAGAAGGCCATACAAATATTTGACTCAAAACTGCCTCCTATTGGTCATACCTCAATGTATCCTGGATATATTGTAGCTTTCTGGCTATATCGATGATTAGAGTTCATTATGAAGCATGCATTAATAGAAGGAATTCATTTTACCTTTTAAGAAAAATAGCGATTTTTGACTCTCCAGCTAATAAAGTAAGAAAGGCGGCCATGAGAGAATAGAGTTTTTAATCATACGAGGGGCAATTTAATTTTGCTAGAAGAATAATCATTTTGGTAAAGATGGCACTTTGCCTTTTCACCGAGGGACATGTTTGACCCTCCGTTAATGCACTGCCTGGGATATCAGCCAGGTGGATTCTTACAGTAACCACTTAGCTAATTTCATCACTTTGGGGAAATGGTATAAAAAGAAAGCAGATATTAACTCTTCTGTCAAGACACAAGAAAAGAGAAGACAAACCAAGACTCGTCTCCAACATGTGGCATGAAACAACAACTACCAGCAAGGTGGACATGAGCTCTGTAGTTTTACTCATCATTTCTGAACACCTGTTTAGACTGTATATGTGATGTGGTCCTTATGGTGGGAAGCTGATCCCTTGTAATAAATGGGTACCGCCATTGCCCCCCCCCCCCCCAATGATCCTAAGCTAGCGAGGACCCTTTAGTCACTTTTGTCTCTTACGGTGTCTTTGTGGCTGGCTATATAAGATGAGGAGATTCAAGGGCTGCACGGACATCGTTAAAGAAGTAGTTCACAAAAAATTATTATTTCCCATCCCCCCCCCCGGTAGGTACTGGCACATATACTAACTGCAGCTGATCAGTGTCCAGTGGCGCGGCTTCGTTCCAGTCCTGTGGCGCTGTTCAAATCTGGCGCACGCTCACATCCGACTCTGTTGTGACTCTTCTTCTCTGTCCTGTAATTGAACGCCGGAAGTCACGAGCTTCCATAGAGAATGCATTGAAGGGCGTGAGTTCTGGCGTATAATCACAGGACAGAGAAGAGGAGTCGCAGCAGAGGTGGATGTGAGCCGGCGCCGCAGGACCGGAGTGAAGCCATGCCGTGGGACACTGATCAGAAGCGGTGAGTGCCAGCGCCTATCAGGAGGGGGCCAATAATTATTTTTAGTAAACTGCTTCTTTAGTGAAAGATATATATAAATAACTATATATATATATATATATATATATATATATATATATATATACAGCCCTTGCTGCACAATTAACAAACCGTGTAATAGGCTCAATAAGCAAGCGCCGATCTAACAGATCAGTGCTCACTTATCCAGAACGTCGGGCCATGTAATTGGGCCCTTAGGACTCAGCACCCTTAAAAACCTAACATTGTTCAAACCCCAGTAACCTTTATAGCAAACCCCAGTACTTAGTCGTCAACACCACCAATTGGCTTGGCCACTTCTACCCGACTTTTTACAGAATTTATAAAACAGACTCGTCAAGGTTGAGGCCATAGTCCTAACAATGAAAGCGCTACTGGCAATAAATAGGGGGAATCTCTTCTGGGAGAGTGAGTAAGCATGTCCTATGGAGACTGGAAGGAAAAAACGAAGACTGGATTGGAGTTACCATTAAAATTGGAAAAATTTTAACTTCCAACGTACGCCCTCCTGCAACCTGAAATATGGAAACTGTAAACTGATTGAAAGTAAAGCAGTAAACTTTCCAGGGTACAAAAATAAAGAAGAGGATTCTAAATCTGCTGGAACTATAACTGTGTTTCTGAGCCCTGGGCAATAAATCAAGAGATATATCCCTTGCATCAAAATCACCTTGATTTATAGCCTGTCATATTTTATATTTCCACACGGCTCAACCAGAGCAACTTGATCTGATTAAGCAGATAATACATGAAAGAACCCGGAGTAAGGTTCAAACCAAACGCACCTCATGCTATCAGGCCGTACAGTGACAAATGTGCGCTGCGGCACGCAAACACAAGCACAGCATCAGGCGGCAAGCAGAGAACCTTGTTTCCAGGTTAGCAAGAATTCTGATGACATTAAACTTAAAGGGGATATACAAGATTAGACAGACATGGCGGCTTCCATCCAAAACAGTGCTACACCTATCTACAGGCAGTGTGTGGTATTGCAGCTCAACTCCATTCAAATCAAAGGAGCTGCTTGCAGTTTTTTTCCAGTTTGGACCCTTAAAGGGATATTGTCCCCCCCCCCCCCCCCCTTTTTTTTTGCTTTTTTGATACGTGCAGTTCTCAGCACCATTTAGAAGTGTACCTGCTGCACAGTTCATATTTTCCTTAAAAACATGTCTTTGTTGGCCAAAAATGCTTTTTATCATTGGTGGACAGTGTCATCTGGGCGGGGCTTCACTGCCGTTGTGCCCCCATCTTCCCACCCATGTCGGCATCGGAGTCCACACCCCCACCATGGCGTCATCGGAATAGGCCACCTCTACTGCAGTGGTGGCTGAGGATTCATCCTCTTTGCCACAGGCGCATTAAGAACCGATAAGGATACGGCAGAAGACAAATCCTAGTCTCCACTGCAGTAGAAGGGGTACGGTCTGATGATGTCATGGAGGGGGTGGGACATAGCGCTGACATAGGTGGGAAGACGGGGGCACAATGTATATGAAGTCCGGCCCAGATGACACTGTCCCCCAATTATAAAAAAAAGAATCATTTTTGTGATGAATGATGCTACACATAGAGCAGACTGGGATTGAATGCAGCAGGTGCCGCAACCTTACTGATTGTGGATTAGTCTGCAGTGAAATTAGATGTTGTGAGTGCTGTGGGAGAGGAGTAGGCAGGGGTGGGGGCTGTGGTAGAGAGCTGAGGGAAAGCAATGCATTCTGGGAATTGTAGTACTGAGCAACTGCTCAACCAGGATGTACAGCTGATGGACAAGCCGCTTGACCAATCAGTGACTACAGCGGTGTCTCGGCACTTCTCCTTTAACCTATATCCATAGGATATTGGATAACTGTCTCATCACAGGGATTAATTGCAAGTAGGGACCCGAGTCTCTCATCAGAAAGCAGTGGCGGTCACACGTGCATCATGCTACTCCATTCTAACCAGAGACTAGGGACTCTATTCTTAAGATTAGAGGGCAGAATCCTTGCAATCCTATAATTATCCCTTATCCTGTGGAACTATTTTTGAAAAAATTTAAGTTTCGCTGTGATTGGTTGCAATGGGCCACAAGGAGGAGTTTTTGTGAACCTCCTCCAGTGGGGTTTGTAGATTTTCTTTTAATCACTTTTTTATCTTTATTTTTTTTTTTTACTAATTTTCATTCTTAATCTCTTAATGTATTGTGTGGAATATTTCGATTTTGAATAAATAACATTTTCCAGAATTCTGATTATTTGCGTCCTAAATAGAGTTATATATAAATGACGTTCCTGCAGGCTCTGTCTGACCTTCTCACTTCGGAATGTTGATCAACTTCATCTGGGTTTTCATACTCCACGGGATTGGCTGGTTTTACACATCGCTTTCCGCGAGCGTTGCTGGAAGTCTCATTACAATTGTTACTTTTACTCTTTTAATTATGTAAATTGACAATTTTATTTTTTCTCCAACAAAAGAAAAATCAAAATCACTTGAGGATCACAACCGTAAACAGCTTCAGGGATGTGGACTCTGGTACATAACGTGCGCGAGGGGAAGTGCTTTGAAGATGATTGTGGCAAACGCTTAAAGCACAGTTTTAGATTTAGTTCTTTCTGTGAAGGAATATGAGGCTCATACTGAAAAAAAGTTATCATTCAGTAGGGCGTCCTTCTTATGGAAACAGCGCCACCCTTGCCCATGGGTTATGTGTGGTATTACAGCAAGAGTGGCACTGTTTACTTAAAGAGGATGTACCATCAGGTACATCCTCTTTAATCTGACCCAGGGATAGAATGGCGCTGTCATGGGGAAAGCAGTGCTGCGGTCCATTTTTTGAACCACGGCCCGGTTCCTGTGTACAGCGCCGTTCTATCCATGAGTACCGGGGCTGAAGCACAGGAGGTGGGCCGGCCTGCCCCCAGTGAGAGGGAATTCCCTTCCCTCTATGACGTGGCTCCGCCTCCTGTGCTTCAGCCGCGACCTGGTACCCTTGGATATAACAACGTCGTTAACAGGAATCGGGCCGCGGTTCAAAATACAGACCGCTGCACCGGCATCCCCATGATGACGCCATTCTATACCTGAGTCAGAGACCAATACTAATAGTAAAACAATGCAGATAATAAACATCGAAGAGCCTGAACCACTAACACAAGCCCCACAGCCTCTTCAAACACCTGATCGGCAGAGGTTTCGGGAGTTGGAGCCTTGCTGGTCTATTGGTGGCCATACATTTTATAAGCATAGATAACCATTATATTGGGGTACACAGAAGGCAGTAAGACCAAAAGGCCCCTCTGCCACATAAGACTTTGGTATTATGAATGGCATATGGTAGGTGGGGGGCTTAGGGTGGTTGTTACAGATTTCACATTCGAGAAGCCACTTCAGGGCGAGCCAGTTTTTCCTCTCTCTCTATAAGCAATGTGAAATAATACTAGGACATTGCTTCGCAAGCATCTACAACCACGCTATATCATTAACAGGAGTACGACGATGCACAAGTCGTAGCCACAGGGAAGTCGCAATGTGCCAGATAATTAAGAGAATTCTCTCCAGATAAAATGCTGTAACCATCGAAGGTGAAAGTGCGAGCTTCAATAATGCAGTTAGCTGGTTATAATACCCGAGCTATAAAAATGCTGAAAATGACAAAAGTCTATGCCATGCTTCATCCAGGATGGATGGGATATGTATTGTGTAAGTGTTAATGAGGGAATATTGAGGAGAAGTTTGAATTCTTACAGGATAATATGGACCTGTTGCTGAGTGATCTCAGCTCAGAGCCGGGTGGCATATTACTAGGATATGTTACTTACATCAAATCAGTGGGGGTCCGACCCCAAACTATTGCCGACCCCAGCAATAGGAAAATGCCATGGCTGCCCACTATGATCAAGGACCATGAAGAAAAGAGTAAAAGAGCCAACAGGAGACATGCTTTCCGAATGTTGATGCCTCTTCTTTCTAGAGGTTAGGCATTACAGTGGTCAGACTTTTCAACAAGCAGTGTTGGACTGGCCCACCGGAGAACTGGAGAATCCTCCGTTGGGCCCCTAGCTCAAAACCGGCACTAAACCTGACTGACTTGTTGTTTCTTACTGGTTCTTCATTGGTGGGTCCCAGTTTAATTTCCTTTGATGGGTCCCAGATACCCCAGTCCGACACTGCCAACAAGGTATAGGTGACATATCCGTGCAATACGGAACCAATGTCTATAGTAAAATATCTCTTTTTACGTTATTTTTTACATTTCAAAGTTTGCCCATTGTTATAATGTTTTTACTTAAATCTGAAGTAATAGGTAATATAGTAAACTTGGCAATATATCAGAGACAAGTGGCCTCCTCCTTACTATTCACTTATCCATCCATACAGTCTCTCTGTAGAAATGATTTAGAAATAGAATTTCAATTCGAAATTTATGTAGAATATCATAGAGGAAAAAGGGGAGTGGAGGGAGATGCGTCTGCAGTTTCAGTAAAACAGCATGGGAGGGGAGAAGAAAGGGCGAGCAATAGGGGGCACTTTGTCCCATAACTCTATGCACAGCAGTGGCCTAATAGTGTTCCAGATGAGGGGGCCAAGGTTCTTAACCAATAATGAACCATAAAGGTCCATCAGAACGAGGCCTAGTTTGGAGGAGATTTTGAGGACCATCACATTTCTTTTGGGATGAGTCACAAACAGCCTATTAGATTGATTATATGTCTTGTGTACAGTAATAATAACAACAAACATTACATACTATAAATAATAGTAGACGTGTTCTGTGCAGGTGGAAGGTGAATCTGGTGGGCCCAAGGTCTCCCGTTCCAAATCAACACAATGGGACTCCCACAGTTGGCCATACATATATGAATGATCATCATCCAAACGGCAGCTGTCTCTTCTGACAACCCCTATACATATGTACCATTGGCTGTTCTAAATATGGAGGGGGGAGAAAGCCACTGCCAGACACCTTTAGTGGCAGCTTATCTGCCACTAGTTGTCTTGTTCATCCTGAGCATCTTGATTCATGAATAGATTGTCTAATATTGAATATTCAGCTAGTAGGAGTCTTCTTGTTAAAGGGAACTCATCATTTCCTTTAACTCAACTAAATCTCCATGATGTTTAGAGATCGTTCCCTGTACCGCTTCAGCAAGTGGCTCCACCTCCATGACTACAAGCAGTAAGTCAGCATAGAGCGCATACAAAGTACAGCATTCTGCTTTAAGCTGAAGCAACTTCTATTAATATTTCTTTAGACATATCCAGAAAGCTATTCACCTACGCGACGAGGAAATGGTTGAACTTTAGGGGGTTGAAGTGACTGACAGATTCCCTTTAAGGAGGTGTCTACAATATCCTCGCCATTGAAATAATTAAATAGTACAAGAGTCGTTATTTTAAATTGCACATCAGAAAATGTTGTAGACCATAGCCTAATTTTATCTGATAAACTGAGCAGAACGCCTGCCACTAAGATTTCTTATATAATACAATCAGAAATAAGCAGCGGGGGGACAAAATATTCATTTAAAAATGCATTAAATGCGATATAATGCAGATGTTGAAACTGAAGAAATGTAAATAAAACATAGCGTCCTGCCGAGCTCGAGATGAAAGAAAATACAGAAATTCTTCTAAATGGGGAAAAAATGGGTCTAAACCATGTGCTTTAGAGACAATTGAAATTAAGGCATTTAAAAAGATTTAATTTTAGAGATTCAGGCTCCCCGTTTAGACATTGTTTTAAATATGCTTTTCCCTGGGGCGCTTATACTAATTTATAGGTTTTGAATGCAATCAGGAGTAAATGAAACATAGAAGCCTTCAAAATCTGACGTCACGAGGACGGAACAAAAAAATTGCTTCTTAACACATTTAAATTTAAAGGGAAACTTTCAGCAGGATAAACGAATCTAACCTGCTTATAGCCCCCTATTGCGTACAGGGCGGTGGGGTGTGTCTTACCTTCCTCCTTGGCACCTGTCCTGTGCAGTTTGCGGTATACTCCTTGGTCCGGAGCACTGTTAGGAGCACTGCCCCGCCCCCATAGTGCAGAGCCAGCCATTGATTATGATTAGAAACAGTGGGCTGACTTGGCACTATGGGAGCGGGGCAGTGCTCCTAACGGTGCTTTGGACTGAGGAATAAACTGCTAACTGCGCAGGAACAGCGCCAAGGAGGAAGGTAAGAGAAACACCTTCCTCCTACGCACCCCGTACACTATAGGGGGCTATCAGCAGGTTATATTAGTTGAATCTGCTGATAGTTCCCCTTTAAAGTGGCATTCTGAAATTAAAAGTTATCCTCTATCCAAAGGACAAGGGATAACTACCAGGTCAACAAGGACTGACCACTGGGACCCCCACCAATCGTAACGACGGAGGTCATTTGTCCATTAAGCGAATTGACCGGCTTAGCCACCACTCTATTCACTGTCTATGAGACTCCCAAACATAACCGACTACAGCGCTCCACTAAGAAGTCTAATAGTTAATAAATGGAGCTGCAACCAAGCATGTGCATTACTGTTCCATTAACTAGGTGGACAATTGCCCCTCGTTCTCATGATCAGTGGGGGGCCCAATGGTCAGACCCTTCAAGAGTCCTTCACATTGACTATATTAGTTAAGATGTGAACACTACTTTTTGAAGGCTATTGAAGGACCTGCACAGATAAGGTCACATGACCATTTATGTTCAGGTCCTGAAGCCAATGGACAGAGCTGTAAGGGGCCTCAGAAAAGAAGACAATGTGAGCTACTAAATGTAAGTTTATGTTTATTTTGAGGTCTACATCTAGAGGTCTAGGACCTGTATTTATTTAGATGTTTGGTCAGAGGTCTGGTATGGGAACTGTGTTTATTCTTCGTTCTAGTCTGAGATCTTTGTTTTTCAGATCTGGGGTCTGGTCTGGAGCCTATTTTTTTGCCTGTATTTCTTAGTTTCAGACTATACAGATTTAAATCCTTAAGGTTTTCTTGATATTTTTTATGCCCGATATCCTCCACCATTTTTGTAGCCGTCTTTGGACCTGTTCTATTTTATCAATATCCTTTTGTAGGTGAAGTCTCCAGAACTGGACACCAGTATTCCAGATGTCACTAGAGCTCTATACAGCGGGATCACAATCCCCCTCTTCCTACTGGTTATACCTCTAGCTACAGTATACAGCCCAGCCTATGTTGGTTTGGATTCATCAAGTTGTTGATCCATTCTTCTTTTTTAGAAGAGTTTCCATCATTTTTACTACAGATGTCAGGCTAACCAGCCTGTAGTTACTGGGCTCTTCTCTACTACCCTTCTTGTGGATGGGTATAACATTGGCCGTTCTCCAGTCATCAGAAACATCTCCAGTTAGGAGGGATTGGTTACACAGATCCGTCAGGGGGCAGTAATTACAAATTTGAGTTCTTAAACAACTCTGGAGTGGACACCATCATCGCCTTATTCAACTTTAAACGGGCAAGTTCCTCTGAAATACTGAAGCTTTACAACTTCGGTCTAAAGCCTGTATTCATTTTGGTTTGATATAAAAGAGTCATTTACAGTACATGGCAGCTGCCACTGTAAGTCAATGGAGACCATGAAGTGGCAGTATACACTGTGTGATTGATCCAGCAATGCTCTGTGGTTTTCACTTCCATAGATCACCAGGGGTGCTCATAATAACCAACGTAATACCAATCTGAGATGAATGGGTGATGTTGCGATTATCCATATCTACCTAGGGCACCGAAATTCCTTGTTCCGACCCTCAATCTGATTATTCTACCAGATTATTTCACAATTTCTAATCAGTGACATCAATAGAATAGAAGATTTTCTGTGTTTTTTTCCCTCTTGCAGTAAAGTGGATATTACTAGATGAAAATCATTGCCTTTGTATTGAAGCTATGAGAACATTTTATCTGAGGCAGTGCGAATGCAAAAACGGAAGAGCATTTGGTATAAATGAGGGATTATGGTAAATTTAGCTCGAGCGGAAAAGAGATACTGCCTGCATTGTTGTGATGTCACCGGGTCACCAGGAAAGTAACAAACATTAGGTATTGTGTGTTCATTGTGTATTCATGGTTTTAGTTGCCGGGCAGCAAGGCAATTTTGGTAATTGTCTCATCCCCACTCAGAAAATGCTGGAATATTTCCCGTATAGTACATATAATTATATGCAGTTCATAGCAGATCCCATGTATATACAATGTAGGTCCTAGACATCATGTAGAGGCATTATGAGTCTCAGATATCAAACAGAGACAGCGTGAGTGCCAGATATCATGTGTCTATACAGTGTGAGGCCCACATCATTCATATATATATATATATATATATAATGTGACGCCCAGATATTAAAGGGGTACTCCAGCGGGGGGCTATTTTGGGATCTGGCCAGGGAGGAGGTGGCTGAGAGAAAAGACGTCCACTCACCTCCCCGGATCAAGTGGCGGGTGCCGTATCGCGGCGCTCCGGTCCCCGGTTCCCGGCCGCTTCCTGGTGTCTGACGCGGGCTCGAGACGTGACGTCTCAAGTCCGCTCAGCCAGTCAGTGACAGAGGCAGGATCCGTTTCAGATGTCACGTCTCGAGCCCATGTCAGACACCAGGAAGCAGCCGGGGACCGGAGAGCCGCGATACGGCACCCGCCACTGGATCCGGGGAGGTGAGTGGATGTCTTTTCTCTCAGCCACCTCCTCCCCGGCCAGATCCTAAAATAGCCCCCCCCCCACTGGAGTACCCCTTTAAGTATAAACAGTGCATAGCTGACAAAAGACCCAGATTTGCCAGGACTGTCCCAATTAATAAGAGACAGTCTCAGCAAGTTACCATCTCAGGCCCGGCCTATGGTGTGCACAAAGTTAAAGCCAATATACCACTAGGTACATCGCTATGGGCTTTTTACATGAATAGAACAGCTCGGGAATGCCAGTGGTGCGGTTCTTTTTTTGCAACCGCCGCCCAGGGCCCATGCACATCGCCGGTCTATTCCTGAGCACCATGTGGGCATGAAAGACTCATGCCTGGCCGGCACTCTGAAATAGACTGTGTTCAGAAACTGGGCAATGGTTAAAAAAAAAAGAACCGCACCACTGGCATCCCTGCGCCGGTGCCGTTCTGTTCATGTAAAATACCTATAGCGATGTATCTAGTGGCACATTGGTATTACGTAGTGACCCCTGAACTATTACCCCAATACACATCGCCACATCGCCTACCTTCTTCCCCTGGCATATTGGAAAAAGTGACACCCCATCACCACCCCGAGTTCTCCTTAACAACCAGGGGTTCCAAAATGGTCCTCTTAAAAAAAGGAGTACATATGACTATGTTGAGTTGAACATGTGTTAACTCTTCAATGCGTCTACGATTTCCAAACAATTTCTGTACTAGGTTTTTCCTCTATTAATTGCTGCAGGTGAGATGCTGCAGGTGAGATGGTAGAACCATCCATATTTGTTTCCATAATGAAAGGTGATTAATCCTGGAAATGCTTCATAATGTGATAACGCACATTACTCATCCCCATCCCCCTTCCCCCACTCACTGTCCATCTCGTGTTCCGATACTGGAATTTTTTTTTTTTTATTAGAAAGATTTGATTTGTTGACAAGCTTATATTGAGGAAATAACAGCGCAGATAGTATAGCTGTTCTTAGGGGAACGTGCAAGATTATAGAAACTAATAACTAATATCACCAGGAATGTTCTAGGGGTTTTTATTCTATCACTGGATGGTGATTCTCAATTTTTTTGTTCATTAACCCTTAAAGGAGAAATCTGGGCTGGGATTTTTTTTTTGTTGGCAGAGTGCTGGGGAGGGGGAGGATGAAAGAAGTAACATGCTCTCACCTCCCACACTCCAGTGCTGATGCCAGTATCCCGCAGCTCAGGTCCCCCCTGGTCCACTTTTGGGTCTGAGCGGGGACCTGGGATGTGACGTGTTAGGCCCGCTCAGCCAGTCAGCTGCCATAGCAGGGTCCCACCTCGACTGCTGACTGGCTGAGCGGGCCTGACACATAACGTCCCTGGTCCCCACTCCAGAAGTGTCCAGGACCTGACCTGCGGGATACCAGTAGCAAAACTGGAGTGGGGGAGGTGAGAGCATGCTACTTTTTTATCCTCCCCCTCCTCAGCACTCTGCCACAAATCACCCCAGCCCGGAGTTCTCTTTTGAGAGTCTCATTTGGGAATTAATGATACACTAATGCTTCTTCTTTTCTTCATCTCTGTCTTGGCCATATCTTATAAGTTTTCCATTGATGTAAGCAAATGATAGCTTGTTTTTTGCGGGACAAGCTGTTTTGTTAATCGTACTATTATGTTTCACAATTTTTACGCAATAATAGAGCTTTTATAAAATATATATATAAATATATATAGTGTATTGTAATAGGTAACTGGCATGGGCCTGATTTATAAGCTAGAGGGTGTCGTATCACAAGGTCAAGTGACCAGATGGTACCAGTACATGGCACCAGAGGGTCAGCCAGCAGGCCAGGCAGCACACATGAAAATCAGGATGAGGCCGAGGCATAGTCTAATACAGCTAGATGTTTTTGTAGTATAATGAATGTGTGTGGTCTTCTTTCCATTGATATAACCAAACGATTGCTTGTTTTTTGTGGGACAAGCTGTATTTGTTAATTGAACTATTATGTTTTACAACTTTTACACAATAATAGAGCCTTTATAAAGTATATATATATATATATAAACCATATATTGTAATGGATAACTGGCGTGGACCTGATTTATAAGCTAGAGGGTGTCATATCACAAGGTCACGTGACCAGATGGCACCAGAGGGTCAACCAGCAGGCTAGGCTGCACATATGAAAATCAGGAGGATGCCAGGGATGAGGCAGAGGTGTAGTCTAATACAGCCAAATGTTCTTGTAGTATAATAAATGTGTGTGGTCTTTTTTCCCACGGGCAGGTACAGATGGTTTAGGCAGGCAGCCCAGATTCAGATCAGTAATAGAAGAGTCAGTCTAATACAAGAGGGGTCAGACAGAATCGGGATTTAAGAAACACATGTAGGTCAGTATTAGAAAAGCCAAAAAATATTTCGGGACTATGATCGCGAAGAGGAAATCAGCCAGTTTAACCAGTTCTACTTTTTTCATTTTATCCCACTAGACAACCCTTTTAAAGGGGTTGTCCAGGATTAGGAAAGCATAGCTGCTTTCATCCAGAAACAGTGCCACACTTGTCCTCAGTCTGTGCGTGGTATTGCAGCTCAGTTCCATTGAAGTTAATAAATCTGAGCTCAGCTACCGCCTACCACACTAAGCAAACTTATTTTTCTAATCCTAGATAACTCCTTTAATATACAATTCTTATAAATAAATCCCATATTATGAGAGAAGAGGAAGCCCGGATTTACTGTATAAAACAGTAAAGACTAGAATGGCTTGCACCGGCCGGATTGCGAAATTAGAAAGGAAAACCGCTGCATTAAATGATTCAGCCCGAGATGGAAAGGTGGAAGGTTATTTAGTAATTTAAGGCTTAAAACACTTCACATCCATCATGTTCCGGACTCTCCGCTGCAGCTTGTTTATCACAGGCTCATGAATTCCAGGCAATCCGTTATAAGTGCGGAGCAGCACAGGCTAGACCAAAGTTCACTAACCATATCACTGGCCACACATATCGCCGACCATGGGAAGTGTATTAGAAAAGGACATTTTATTTTGTGTTTCATCTCAGTTTTACTTTACAAAACGTTAGATCTTTCATTCATTTTTTTATTATTATTTAGAATGAATGTTAGTGCATAGATCTATACATATGGTGGTAGCCGTGCCTGGTGCTCTGTACAGTAACGCTCCTTACTCTGACATCACTTCCTACTCTGCAGCTATTGGCTGAAACTGCACATCATCAACTTCCTGTTATACCCGATCCTGCATACACTCAATACATAATACTAATAATGCTCTGTAGCTGATCAGTAAGGTTCCAACCCGTCGAATGGAGCAATGTACCCTGCGGGGATTTGTGTTGAGAAGAGTACTTAGTGTTGAAGAAGAGAATACTCGTACTCACATATATAAAAGACCGCCTTCTGCCCAACCAGATCAGAGAGTACCAGGTTGGGTAGTACGAGCCGCAGGCCTATAAAACTGAGTGAAGCAGACTCCTCGAGACCTCTCAAGGTAGCCGTGCATGATCAGTAAGATACTTCAGCTTAAGCTCTTTGTCTTACTGCGGATTGGTCTCTTGAATCCTGTAGACTGTCCTGACGAATGTGGACAAGGAATCCCTGTGTAGACATGATTTTCCCTAGAGGATGGTTGCCCCCTCTTTGGGACTAATAGTGCATCTTCTGTAGAGTGTCTCTTTGAGGGAAATCTTTCTTTGGTTGTGTCTTAGTCTCTCCATTCCACTACTACTGACAAAGGACCTCCCACCAGGAACTAACTACCCATTTATACGGGTGACCGGGTCTAACCTCCGATTGGTGGGGACAGTGTAGGAGAGATGAGAGGGAAGAAGTGTAATAGGTAAATAGCGTGTGAGGTACCTACACTTGTCATTGGTTGAAAGAATGAACATAAAACACAGTAGTTAACCCTTGTCCGTCAGCCATGCTCTTACAAACAGGGGAGAGTGAGACACCAAGTGGTTAAAGTGCTAAAGGCAGGCATCATCCCCTTGTGTGATACCTGACAGAGTTACGTTTACCCGGGTGACGCAAGACTTAGTGGAGCACCCGTACTGGGACACCCATCAAGAATTGTACTGCAGTAAGTTCAGAATTCCCAAGTAAAAAGTGCATGATCAGGAAAATCCCTAAAAGTGACAGATTTGTATTATTGTTGTATTATTATTGTATTAAAAAGTCCCCAGCCTTCCAGTACTAATCAGCTGCTGTATGTCCTGCAGGAAGCTGTGTATTCTTTCTGGTCTAGCACAGTGCTCTCTGCTGACAGCTCTAACCGATAGATTCCCATAGATTCCTGCTCACCAGACTGGAAAGAATGCAGAACTTCCTGCAGGACATACAGCAGCTGATAAGGACTGGGATACTGGAGATTTTCAAATAGAAGTAAATTACAAATCTCTGTCACTTTTTAGCCCCAGTTGATTTAAAAGATTTTTTTTTTTTACTGGAGTACCCCTTTAAGGCAAACCATTTTCTTGATCTGTCACGGTTCTTTTGCAGAAAGTATATTTAGCCATCGAGCCAGTCCTCCATTTACATAGCGTCTATGGGAAAGGTTACCACTGAGAGCTGTCTGTAACCTTTCTCTGTATAGAACACCCAAACAAACAGACGTGAAAAATAAAAATGATGATTGATTTGACAGAAGACGGAAGAATCCTCCAGCCCTCACCCTTCTGTACCGCACCGCCAACACGTCGCAAGGAGACACAATTACTTTGCAGATGTATTCAATTCCAGAGTGTGCATTACATTCATTTAGTGCTAAGTAGCGGGATCGCCATCTAAAATCCCGCTGTAAAATAATACATTGCTCTAAAATGAGTGCGTGGCTGCAGATTAATGAAGGTGTCTCTCTCGGCTGGATATACAGTACAAGATCCATCATAATTAGTCTGTCCCTAGCAATGGTGGATTTGTGCTGGAGGTAGAGAAAATGACTTGTTCCAGGTACAATATTAGCACTTATCAGGTTTGCAGCACACCAGCAAATGCTTAAAGCTGAAATTATTAGATATGTTTTGAAGCCAAACACTGTATCCAGGCCGGGTGCGGATTAATGAAGAATTCCGAGCTCTATTATTTTGTATTTGCAAACCTAAAGAGCAAATTACAACCTTGTCAGTCAACTAAGTTAGACATATTCCTGCAGAGTTTTTTTTTTCCTTGGGAGCATAGTCGTAAAAGAAGGAAGACTTGTAGGCTGAATAATGCAGTGCTATTGGGGAAGACTATACTGCAGCACTCCCACACTTAAAGGGGTTATCCAGCTAAAATATTTTTCCTTCAAACCAACTGATATCTGAAAGTTAGATTTGTAATATACCTCTATTAAGATATAGATTTGTAATTTACTTCTATTAAAAAATCTCAGGTCTTCCCATACTTATGAGCTCCGAGACGCCTCGGAGGAACTCTGCCTTAGTTTTCTATATATCCCCATAGAAAACCTCTCCTGCTCTGGACAGTTCCTGTCACGGCCAGAGATGTCAGCAGAGAGCACTGTGTCAGACTGAAAATAAAACAACATTTCCTGCAGGACATATACTGTAGTAGCTGATAAGTATGGAAAGACTTGAGATTTTTTAATAGAAGTAAATTACAAATCTATACAACTTCCTGACACCAGTTGCTTTGGAAGAAAAAGAATTTCGCTGGACAACCCCTTTAAAGGGAGTCTGTCATTGGACGTGACGCTCCTAAACCGCCGCCATAGACTTCTATTGGGTCTTTTGTAAAGATGTTACTCTCTTAAACAGGGATGGGAAACCTTTGAACCCTTAGGTGTTGCAAAACTACAATTCCCATCATGCTAACGCTTCGGTTGTCCAGGCATGATGGGAACCGTGGTTTTGCAACAGTTAGAGGGCCAAAGGTTCCCCATCCCTGCATGCCAACAGTTCCATTTTTGGTGGGACCATCCACAGATCCGTACTGCAAAAAGGGTGGGCTTTACATACATTTTGCTACTTTCCCCAGGATTGTCCCACCAAAAGACTGTTTCCCAACCTAGGAATATGGAAAAATCCTCCCCCCCCCCCATGACCGACAAGGACAAAGAAGAGAATGATTGTAATACTATAGTACAACTGTCTGACAGGGACCCCCCTAAATAGACTATATTACTGACCATTAGGGGCCACCCCCAAATAGATTCTACCATTGACCAACAGGAATTCCCACTAAGTAGGCCATACTTTTGACCACTAGGGACCCCCCCTGATAGACTGTACCACTGACCACCAGGGATAGGCCAGTGACCATATTTCTGAAAACAAAGTATGTGTTGAGCGAATCTTCCAAAATGTTTGGGTTCGGCAACATTATCAGGCAGGCATTTGATTCCCCACGGCTGAAGAATTTGGATGCCGCCCTGGGGCTTCCAGAAAAATTCATGTTTTCCAAGACTCCCTAGAGCGGCATCCAAGTTCTACAGCTGCAGGTAATCAAACACCGACCGTTCAGGTTCAGATATCATTGCCGAACCCGAACATTTCGCTCGACACTACTAAGTATCAGACATTGACTACTCACCAGTAAGCCCCAAGGTGTACTGATGGCTTCACGGAGCGGAGATTGCGGAATATGTAATTTCACATTCTGTCTCCTCAACAATGTTCTGTTTATTCTTCTCCTTTTCTAGCATCCACAGTATAAAGTTCTCATAAGCCAATGTAAAATTCCCATCACGGTAGCAGACATCAGGAAGGCAGGAGCTGTGTTGAGAACAGTCAGGGCTCCATCTAAAGGCTGCTATAAAAATAAATCACCAAAAAAGGCAAATTCTTTCCATTTTCTTGTCAAAAATGTAAAAATAATTCTATAAAAAAAAAAAAAAATTCTCTATTTCTATTTCTGCAACTGCTGGGTGACAGAAAGTAAGGCCGTAGGTAGTGTTAAGCGGAGAGGCCGAATAGTTCGGGTTTGGCGGTCTTCTTCGAACTTTAATGCTACACATTTGATTCCAACATCCCAACTTCTGTAGCTGCGGGGAGTCAAATGCCGCGTGTTTGGGCTCAGAAAACCAGTACAGTTCGCCTTTCTACTTAACACTAAATGTCACTACCTCTCCTCCTCATAATTTCCACCATGACCAACGAGGACTATTAACTGGCAAAAAAAAACTTGTTATTCGGAGGTGTGACGACTTCACTGTCATGATAAGGTGGTGGTCATTTAATGTTGTTAGTAGAATCCCATGACTGGGGCTGGTACATGTTTCTTTCCAATGCCAGGTTCGGAGATTTAGGCCTGATTCACACGTTCCATCCACGACCGCATTTACAGATAATGTGCTACGGACCGAAACTTCAAAATTCTGTGTAAAAAGATGTGTCATCCACTGGGAATGCTGGGAGGATGGATATGGAAAGCAAATGACACCAGATTTTAGGTAGCTTTCCCTTAAAGTCAATGTTTGACTCTGATAAGAAGCCTTAGAACATGACCAAGATAGAAGACTTTCCAGGAGGAGAGGTTAGCAAGGTCTCTATGCATCCAGCACTGCTCCATACTGACTAGAGGCAACAACCCCAAAGTCTATCAACAGATGATAACCTCTTCTGGAAAGTTCTCTGGTTTGGCTTACATCATGTTCTAAAAGTTTGATTAAAAACCTTCTTCAGTTTAGCGCACACAGCTCCTGTGCAGACCTATTTGTCACTATGGTTACAAACTCTATGTACTGAAAGTTACAATTGCATCTACTTGATACATTCAATCAATGGGTTATATTGCGTGCCATAGGCAGTAAGGCAGAATATAACAATTTTTTTAATTTTCAAAACTTTCTTCTGAAAATGTACCATGCAAAATAAAAATAAAAATCTTACCTTTTGTGTTACATTCTGACTAAAGAGTTAGGGTCCTATTATACAGGGGGCGATTATCTGCCCAATCAGGCAGAATCAGTAAATATCTTCTGGGGTAATAAAGACCACGATCAGCTGAGAAGCTGGTGAAAAATCATCAGCCGCTGACCGCACATTACTCAGTGTAATAGAAAATAATAAAGTAATACTCACATGTTCATGCTCCCAGTCTCCTTTTGTCTTCTTCTCCTCACTCACTGCAACCATCACTGAAGCTTCTGAGGCCATCTCTAAAGTGTCAGGATGCTCAGCCAATCACTGACCAAGGTGCTGTCCCTTCTCCACCAGGGATTGGCTAAGTGACCTGTCACTGCAGAGACATATCCGCTGCGGCGAGCAGGGAGAAGCCAGGAGGACACCGGAGAGCATATATATATATATATATATATATACAGTCCTTGCTGCATGATCATCGACCTGTGTAATAGGCTCGGAAAGTGAGCGCCAATCTAGCAGCTAAAGTCGGCAGTGAACGCGCTGCACATGCACTTCTCCCGACTCGTCCTTCTAATCAAAATTTTATATTTTTCACTTTTTTTCAGATTGTTTTTGTTTTTTTTATTTGGTTGTGAACTATAGCAGTAGACACATCACTTTGACCCATGGGAGCTTTGAAGCCCTGTAAAATTTACTTTAATTTTCAGGGGGGGGGGGGATTTAAAAAAATTTTTTTATTACCTAGCAACTATTTAATTGTACAATACAAAGCACCCAATTGTCTTACTCACTTTTTGTTTCCCGTAGGTATGTCAGCTGTCAACATTGGCCCCTTAAAATGATAAAGAATGGAGAGAAGACGAAGAACATAGTCTTTTATAGGAGTCTTACAAGACTATTCAGTATCTCCTTGAAGGTATTTATACATTTTATTGTTAGTTCTCAATTGCTATTCACAAATTCAAAAACATTCTTTAGAAACAAAAAAAAAAAAAGAAATGAATGAATTGTGTATGAATTGTGTTTGCCAGTTAACATGTTCTCATTACACAAGGATTTCATCTAATGCTAGGCAGACAATTACTGTATATGGCTGAAAGGAAAAAAAAAATTAAAAAACGCAGCTTCCAATACGGGGATGTACACAGCTTCTATTAAATCCAATAGTAAATCTGTCTTTAATCAGCTCCCCCTAGTGGTGCTTGAAGGCAGTCAGATTTTTTTTAATTGCACGTAAGAGGGATTGAACCATTTTTAATAGAAAACAAAAATGCTTGGCTTTTCTCAGAAATAAAAGGTACAGTGGGACATATTTTATTACAAACAACATAGCTTGATGGCCAAAGGTTCCCCATCCCTGGTCCAATACATATGGCCACCTTAAAGTGTATCTGTTCATATATCTTACTTAGAAGATTTTTCTTTGCAAGCTAGATCTGTAATTTTCAGTTCTCCCAGAGCTGTTGGGCAGATCCTACTATCTATAATGTCTGCACACACAGAAGGAAATCCTGCACTGTCTTTGTGTACAGCCTAAAAAGCTGCAGGAGCAGCATGGAAGCCATTATAAAGCTGTAGCACAGTCTAAAATGTGTCTTAAGCCCTGGGGTAAAATAGTTCAGTGTACAGTATAAGTGTACTCACTGTATATACTGACAGCAGCTCCCTGTGTACTCACTGTATATACTGACAGCAGCTCCCTGTGTACCTCATAGAGCTAAAATCAGACTCCCCTCCTCCAGGCTGTGCTGTCCTTCTCTGTGGTGATTCTGTCCATAAAATGGCCAACATGGAGCAGCATGTGACCATGCCCTTCCCCCCAGTGTCCTCCATACGCATATACAAGCTTAGTGGTGGACACTAGGGGGCATGGCATGGTCACATGCTCCTCTATGTCAGCCATATTATGGACAGACTCACCACAGAGCAGGACAGCACAGCATGGAGGAGGGGAGTCTGATTTTAGCTCTATGAGGTACACAGGGAGCTGCTGTCAGTATATACAGTGAGTACACAGGGAGCTGCTGTCAGTATATACAGTGAGTACACTTACTAATACCGTACACTGAGCAATTTTACTATAAAGTGGCCAACCCCTTTAAAGAATAAAATGAGCAGGGAGATGATTGCACTGCCGCCATGGGACCCCATAGACTTACAATGAAAGTCCACCTAGGTCATGTGACACAGAGCCATTCTTCTGAGCGGGTCGCGGTCTGAACACCCAATCAAAAATTTTGATATGTCTCTCTGACACATGTTTTTTTTTTTTGTCTGTGTGACCGTGCCCATTTAATAACAGTAAAAATGAACATTGTTGTCCGATAAAATACATTACAAAGTTTCTCATATTCACTTGTACTACTAATCTATGCAAAGTGTGTTGAAACAACAGTGCCCACTTAAGGCTTCTGCCAAACCAGAGAAATTTGTACCATTTTTATTCCAAAACAACGTTTCTTAAAGGGTTTGATCCTAACTTTTATCCATATGCGATACTAAGGTCTATGGACATCGAAGAATTCCCCCCCCACACACACACACATACACCCCTGGGCCAGAATGGAGAGCCATGCTGTCATTTCTGCATTCATTTATTAATCCTGCTGTTCCACAATATTTTTGGCTCCCATATATTTATTATATATATACAGTATATATATTTTTCTCTTTGTTTTACTGACATGTTTGTTCAGTCCTTTATACATCCTCAGATTTTTCAATTTATTCTCAACTGATTTCTCTTTCTCATATCTCACTGAATATGTTTTCTAGCAAACAAATACACGCCGGGGCCTCAGAGCTCGCCAATCTTCCTCATCCTCCTAGGTGACCTTAATAATTGGAGCAGAATCCCTTTAAAGTTCCAGTCGAGAGATTCGCCGCCTCTCCGCCTCGTATAAATCTCGGAGTCTACAAAAGTCCGAGTAATGATAAATTAAGCAGCTGTGAAAATGACAAATTCTACAACCACAAACATTTCTATAATTTAAATGAAAAGCTAAATCAAGTCTTATCGTGGCAACTTTAATGGACTTCTTTTGAGGGTTGGCCATATCGTGTTGTTTCTTGACAGCTTTAGATGGAGAAACATTGTCAAGAAGAAAGTTGCATTACTAAAATATCATCAAGAACAGCCTCATATATGGCCGTTATCCTCAGCTTAATAGAACATTTCTCTGCTTTCACTTTAATAATAAACTTATGTGACTTCCTGTTCCTATGGGACTTCCTGTTCCTATAGGACTTCCTGTTCCTGTTGTACACTCTAGCTCAGTTCTGCTAACTTTGTCTCTCTTCCACTATATGGGGGGCTCTGTTGGCATTGGTAAAGGTGCGTTCACATCGTAATTATGCCTTTTGAGGCATGGATATGTTGACCCCCTCCCAAAATCAGGTGCTGACATATCTGTGCATGGACAGACAGGGACCCCATTTAGTTCTGGGGTGTAGTTACGCCCTTGGTGATAAGTATGGTCAGCCTTGTATTCCTTAGGATTCTAGTGGAGGCCTTTAGATGGTAGACACCTTAGGTATTTGCCCCAGTTGTCCGCACACTGTTAGAGAGTTACTGGGTCACTTTAAAGAGTGACTTTTCCTCTTTCCATTTCAATGTGTGGTATGTAATGCTTTATTTCTCCTGTGGTGGCGCTAATAGGTTGCTGTACATTTTCTATAGTGATATAACATGAATTTTCCTCCCAGCAAGCAGTATATTATTGGGGGGCAGAGACATCCTCTAAGATGTTTTTATTCTAGTCACAAACCTACAGTTGAAAATGACTTTTGTTCAACCTTTTCTATAGAATAAAACAGGAAATATTTTGTATATATACAATCACAATCATTTATTTCATCTACTAAACTGCTGGTTTATCTTTATTTTCATTGATATTAAGGAGGACACATAACAAGGTCATCCAGACCCCCTCATCGCGTGGTGACCTGAAGATAAGGTCAGCATGGCTCCAAAACACTTCATCCTTGATATCCATAATCTGCAGTCTTCTGCAAAACCAACATGTGTTGACAGCAGAGAAGAAAAGGCATTTTGCTTGTATATACTTACAAATATCTTCTTCATTAACTATTTACAAGTCACAGCCAGAAGGGTTCAGGAGGCTGAGTTGTTCACTTGTCTTTCCAATGGGGTCTTCATAGGGGCAGGACAAGCTCTACTGCTGCCCAAGGCGCTGAGTTAAGAATGTACCACGGTCTCCTAAGTTCAACAGATGGGCAATTATTTATTTATTGTCCCTATATGAACCTTTCTCCGTCAGTTCCTAGAATTTGTGTGGTCTCCATACACATAAAAAAAAGATTGTTTGGCTCAACTGGTTTTGGCGGGACCATCCATCGGTCTAAAGGGGGTTCCTACACAGGGCATCACTCTTTTATAAGTTGATTGCTGGTATTGAGCGAACAGATTGGCATTGGTTGAAGAATTATTTAACCATGTAAAAATCTATTTAAATGATTGTCAATCTCCTAGGTCAGTGCTCATATTGGGCATATAAATGGAATTTCATTAGTATGGGACCTCCAGAACTTCACGATTGGGGAAAGGATCAGACATGCTTTTTAGTATTGAGCGGACTTAAGGAAACTGTTTAGGTCCGGCAGCTTCTCCAAACCTCAACACTTAGCATTTGATTCCCACCATCTGGAGAAGTTGAAAGCTACCCTAGGGCTATGGCTCTATCCATGTTTTCCAGGACCCTCTAAGGCGGCATCCAAATTCTCCAGACACCAGAGCATTCGGGTTTGGAGAAGGCACGGAACCCGGACAGTTTCCTCGAGTCCGCTCAACACTAATGTTGATTAAGACAGGGCAGGAGGATTTAAGGGTTATCTACAGTCATAACAATATTGGGTTTTCTTGGGTCCAGCACCACTGCCTTTTACATGGGCCAATGGCTGTAACTAATAAGTGCCAAAGTCTGTGATCAGCAATCATTTGCTATGCCTTCACATGACACGATCAAGAATGATCGCTGAATCATTCATGCCCATTCAATGCATCATTGTTGGTCACACTTCAACTGCTTAAAGGGGGCAATGTTCCTCTGCACAAATGATCCAATCAGCCGATGAACGAGTGGCTCCTTCATCAGCTGATTGCCTGCCTTTTTATAAGGACTGATGGTGGGCAAGGAATGCTCATTTGCCCATGTTCATGCTCTGTGAAGGGGTCCTTTCTGTGATAGAATCTTCTGATGATCAAGAAGTACTTGAGACCACCTTTGGACTTCAGGGCACTAGGAGACAACCAAATATAAACAGGGTCTCCAGTTCTGTTAAAATTCCATACTTTATTATATATCTTCTAAAAGCATCAGTAGATACACCAACATGTTTTGAGCATTTTCTTGTTCTTAATCATGGCTATGTGTCACTTATAAATAACTTGGCATAGACAGAGAACAGGATAGCCATACTCTGTTAAGAGCCTAAGAGCTTTTCCAGCCTTATGTACCACCAAAAACCAGAGTTGGAAGCATTTGATTAACAAAGGCTGCAGAAGTTGGATATCTGGAAAAATGCACGGATACAGCCATAGGCTGACTCCTTCAGCCACCGGTAATCAAATGCTGCACACTTGGGCTTGGAAAGATCCAAGCATGCTTGCGTTGCTCTCATCTCTAGTACCTACTGGGGCTTTTATTTTAATATTCTGTGTTTTCCTGCTTATAAGACTAATTTCTAACCCAGGTAAATCTTCTCAAATGTCAGGGGTCGTCTTATAGGGCAAGTGCTGAAAAACTTCAGAGCCGGACTGGAGAATCTGCAGTCACTAATACCATGGGTGAGCCCAAAAACGGCCGCTTCCCCACCTTATGCCCCGACCATATGAAGGGCAGAGCAAGCTTCAGATGTCCGGGGTATAGAAAAAAGAGATTCAGTAGAGGGGCGCTGTGCCCAGAGAAAAACACCTCTTTCGCCCGTCTAGCCCGCCCTTGTATCATACCGGTATTACTGTACCTCCTTCTCTGCCTCTCAGATCTCACTGCTGTCTGAAGTTTTTTATTTATTTTTATTTAGTGTGAGTAGGAAGAGCGGTGGTCTTATACCAAGCCTATCGCATATCCCAAACAATATTTGAGCTGGAAAAGTTGTGGGTCGTCTTATCCGCCGGAAAATATGGTAATTTAAGTTTAGAATTTTAATGGAGCTAGAAATAAAAAAAAATGTTATCTAGGATCATGGCTGACCATATAAAAAAAGAGTACTAGAAGGATAATGCCAGATGCAGGCGCTCCTCTATGACATCCGTATGAGTAGAAATCATTACACGTAATTATGTCGTGAATGTGTCCCCATGCCCTGCAAACCTTCTTGAGATTGCTTAAAAATGCCAGAAATTCCTGCAGACATAACACTTAAGGTACAGGTTAGTAAACATGGTTTGAAATTGTAAATTGCTCGAAATTGGGCCTGCTTTTTATTTTTAATTTAATGACTAACGAAATTAAGTAGTACACACCACAGCTGGAAAATTATCTTCCCAGACTGCGTCTCCGAAGTCAAAACTTAAGACATTTGCAAGAGGAACTGTAAAAAAAAAAATAAAAAAAAGTTTAAGCAGCTGACAGCTTCAATTATATCATATATAATGCATGCAAATTGCTGTCACCTCTGTACGTTACTTGAATATTTTTTTCATATTTTTCCACAAAACCCTGCTTAATTTATTGCTGATTCGTATATTTTTACAGTCAAATCTTTCGGTGTTGTGAAACTTTATTATCACAACCTTGACCAATGACATGACAATCAGATCTATCATTTGGGTTCCACCTTCTTGACTCTTTTTATTGTTTGGTGGGTTTGGATTTTATTATTGCCCTGAACATAAGGTTGAGACGGTTCTATCATGGGGGTGACCAGTATCGGACTGGCCCACCAGAGGACCGAAGGATCCTCCAGTGGGCCCCCTAGCTTTAGAACCTGCACTAACACTGACTGATATGTCTTTTTTCACTGGTTCTTCATTGGTGAGCCCCTAGGATCATTTCCTCTGGTGGGCCTCAGATACCCTAGTCCGACACTGGAAACAACTTCTGTCCATGTGCCCAAACATCAGAAGAAAAAAAATGTCTTGGCAGTGTAGTCTCCTTGAAAATAATAAATGAATTTTTATAAAAAAAGAGACCTGAAAGGGCACAGGTGTTGTTAAAGAGCTCAGCTGAGATCTGTAGCACCGCACACTAGTACAATTGTACCTGTACATAACAATAGAAAGACAGTGGTTAGAAAGAACATTAAAAAATCCTTTCAAAATATCATGCATAGCATTTTGGTCAGTATTTTTAACCAAAACCAGAAATGGGTCCAAAACAAGGGAACGGGTGTTGGTTTCACCTCTTCTACCTGATTTTTGGCTATAAATACTGCCGGTATCCTGCAGCTCCACCAGCTGCAACTTCCCATACCCGGCAAAGCAATTGTGCACTCACCCAATCAGTGAAGCATCTAACCTGCTGATATGTCCATATGGTACACGGGACGCTGAGGGTAAAGGTAATTTTCTTACCTTGATCCTCAGCACCGTTTTCAGAAAGATTGGTTATTAGATAGGTAAATTAAGCAGTTTGGTGCACTGGGGGCAGAACTACCCTCGCTGCCAGATGAATATTTATTAGAAGGGGCCGGTCGGGGCAGATCAGTGCACTGGGGGTGGTAGTCCCAGCCCCAGTGCACCAAACATTCTCATTTACAAATGTAATGATCTAATAAACAACGTTTCCAAAAACAGCGTTCTCAGCGCCCAGTGCACTATAGGGACATTTCAGCAGGTTAGATGCTGAAACTTTTCCTTGATGAATAATCAATGCTGCTCGGCCTCCTGCTCGCTCAGCTGTCACCCAGTGTCCCTGATTGCAGATCAGTCCTCTGTAGGCAGGTTATGTCTAAAACAAACATTTGGATATAGTTAAATCTCTCAGGCCAAATGTGTTTGAGCTGTGGTCTAGGGATACCTCACTTGTCTAAGGTAGGCCCCCCAGGAGCTGACAGTTTCCCTTTAAATCCCAAGACAGGTCACTTATGGAAAGTCATCATCAGCATTCGGCCACATAGCTCCCCTATAAAAAAAAGAGAGAATTCAAACCCCCACTTGATTTAATAAGAATAAAATAGCACTTGTAGCAGTTTTTGTTTTGCTCCTCTCATAATCCAGTACAAGACTTTCTTACAAGTTTTCTGAAGTCAGATAAGGTTAATGTCACATTTCAGAACATCAAAGACAAAGGTAGCACGATAGAAACAATGCGGCACATGCTGAGGGAGAGATGCATTATCTGATAATATGCTTCTTTAAGACAAAATAAGATAAGATTAGAGGGGACATAAGAAGCATGGTATAACAAATAAGAACACAATTACGTTACAGACACAGCCTCGTGGAATAGCTTTATGGCATTGAACTCCATTCAGGATTCGCAACAAAGGTTATGAAGGTATCTACTGGCAGGAGAGCTGTCGCCCAATGGGTAATTGAAAGTAAAAAAAAATATATATATATATGAGCCGAACTAAAACAATTCACAATAAAATAGACTAAAATATGGTTTAATGAAAATACTGAAATGTTCCCTGTGGCTATGACAGATAAAAAACAAATTCAGACTGAACGTTCTTAAAAACGATGTTGGTTGCTCATTATAGCATTTACCAAAAATCCTACGAGAGGAATCAATCATTTTTAAAGGAATTGTCCAGTTAAGAAAATCTGTCTATCATGTGTCCTATTAGAGAATTCTCTACCGGTTGGATCGGGATCCTCATCTTTCTGAAGGAAAGTCCAGTGCTCCTTTACACAACCATTGATTTAATTGAATGAGGTCGGTGTAATGCTTCACTTTGCCTGTGGTGGAGCTGTAGAGAAGTTGCATAATTAAAGGGGTTGTCCAGGATAAAATATTTGGCCATTGTTGCCAGGGTTGTCAGTGATGTATACTTACCTGTCCCACTCTGCCGCGTCTTTCCTCTGTAACTGTAAACGGTTCCATAACATCCCTTGATGTTCTGTTCCCACTGGAAATAAAAATTCAGCATAGACTGCAGCCCTGGCAGCATATTTAACCCTTTAACGGCCTGGGGTCATTGATGCCTCAATGCCCAGGTCGTGTTTGGACATCAGCTTATGGGATCATAATGATCCCATAAGCTGATGTCCGTATGTCTGCCCCCCCTCTCCTCTGTCCCCTGCCACTGTTACTATCTTGTAACAGCAGCAGGGGAGAGAGGGGAGGGGGCAGAGCTCACAGGTGCGCGTCCAGCATTCCCTCCTGACCCCCTGCCAGCTTCCGTAGCCAGGAAACCGTGAGCCTGAGGCTTCCGGTTTCCATGGCTACCATCAGGGTTCTCTGATCAGTTGGCAGAGCCCTGATGGACACCGGAGAGAGAATTCTCCCTCTGTAGTGGGAGAATTCTCTCTCTGGAGCCCTATAGATGCTGCGTTCACTGGATAACCCCTTTTAATTATCGTCTTATCCCGGACAACCCCTTTAAGCCGGCCATACACCTTAAAATACCAGATGACCAAATAATCATCGTTTCTCTCCCTCATCCTCTTACCGTCCTCCTCAGCCATGAAACAAAGGGGTCGGGGAGTGATTTTCCATCTCCACTGACATCATCTGTCGCTGGGTGGTCCTGGGAACCCCATACACCTTATACTGGCAGCAGGTTTGGCCGACGAAAGTATAAAGTGTATGGTGACCTTTACTGCCAAGCTGATCATTGGGGTTTCCAGCAGGAAGACACTTCGTGATCTACTTATTCTCAAAGGATCCTTCTAACAAGTATGGATCTGTCTAGGGAGCGGCCTACTTCTGAAGGCTTATTACTTCCATTTTTCGGATAGGGTTTAATTGGGTCCTGAACTTTTTGTAACAAATAAAGTTGCACAGCCAGGAAATAACAAAAGAAAAGTACTATTTGGAATCTTGGTTGTTTTCCAGTCCTCTAAATGCGGCCAGCGGTGTAAACAATGGATGGTTTCCCTCCAGTTGCCATGGTTACCTCCAGGTACATGTATAGGGATAAAACCGAGCTGAAATCCACAGATCACACATCATGATATCGTAATGAGTCGCTCGGCTACATTGGTATGCTATACGCATTATGCTAATATTCCTGTGCAAAGGCCGCAGCGTCTTCCTTGTCCTCGGATTGTTGCTTATTTCTGTTGCTTATATAGCAGCACTATATTCTGTATAGAGATCATCACCATTCACATGCACCCTCGTAGAAACTTCATAGTAAGTCATGTAACTTATCAGAATCTTATAGGCATTTGGGGGGGGGGGGGAGAGATTAGGAAATAATCCAAGGTGTGCGGTTTGTCTGTGTATGGGTGCTGGTGCGGATAAAGTTTGACGGAGTCCCAGTGATATAAAAACAGAACAGCTTTACTGTAAAGTCTTACAGCAATACAATACACTTCAGTAGAATAGATAAATCTTCACACAGACTCTAGTGCTGGAACTTGTTGGTGCTTGAAGGGGTGCTTAGAGGAGTAGAGTTAAAGAGAGGTAGTTGTAGTGGTGCTTGGAGAGTTTGATTAGAAGAGAAGAGTTGGTCGAAGGAGCCAACAACGCAGTGTAGCTATGTACTTTGCTTTAGACTTTAGAGAATACCATGTAGTGAGACGTTTACTTGTATCAGTGTTTGGATTATGTCTTACTACCTTGTACAGTGTCGAGTTATCTGTCCAAATAGGGTGATACAAGCCCCATTCATGGTAGATTTTTCCTATCCAGGCTAGTTTCTCTGGTTCTTAGGA
Source organism: Dendropsophus ebraccatus (assembly GCF_027789765.1). Lineage (NCBI taxonomy): Eukaryota > Metazoa > Chordata > Amphibia > Anura > Hylidae > Dendropsophus > Dendropsophus ebraccatus. The sequence continues at coordinate 71,305,853 of NC_091466.1, read as the reverse complement.
TACTGCCCTGCACTTTTTAGACTGGTTCTAAGCATGGGTTAGGGTGTTCCTGGACTCTTCTCCCTTTAAAATGCATAGCAGTGCATGATAGATATAGTAGAAGTAATAGTAAAAGGATTAGTTGTTTCTAGCTGCATCTGTACACTTTGGTGTCTCAGACTAGACTGAACTTTTGGTCCCGGACAAAGGTCCTGGCAGAAACCAGGCCCTAGCTTGGCTACAGCAGGGACACTTGCTCTGTACGTCTTTGTACGCCCACGAGAATCTGACTAGAATTCCCAACTACACTCCCTCCACCAAGTAACTCTTCCTTCAGGGGCTTAAGTGAACTTCCCTACAAGTGGTGGGGATGAGTGTGTGCATAAGAGAAGAACAGCGATTGGTCAGAAGTAGAGAGCACCTCCTATTGGGCAAGAATAACACATGGCAAACAATAAAACATTAACCCATGATTTTCCTCAGCTGTGTAATACATAAAAATACATAGACCTATAAAAGACACTGACATCTAGTGGCAAAACTGCAAAGTACCCTTCATCATCACTTAACCTGAAGGAATGAACTTTTTGAGAGGTGCACAGGAGAGACAAAAACACTTGTAGTGGGACACCACAGTTAACAAAGACAACAGTTACTCTTTTACTTCTTCTGAATGAGAGATTATAACAGACCATTTCATACAAATAATTCAGATTAAAGTGCAAACCACAACTTGGTATGCAAGAGCTGCGCCCAACCTGAGGTTTGCTATGGTATTGATGTCCCTAAGTTTCTCTTTCATTGCTGTTTACCCATAAGGTAGGGGTTACAGTTACTCACCTAAAGTTGCTGTTGTCCAAGGGGCACCAGTTGCATTGGGTTAGGTCCCGACAGATTGTCCTATTACATGTAGTTTCTCAACTTCTCTTGAAGCCACTTTAGATGACCAGGCCCAGCCTTTTAGGTCCTGAAATGCAACAAGGCACTTGTGCACACACCTATCCTTACTGTCTAACTTGTTACTTCTTAATGTAGCAGGAACCATGTGGATAGGGCCAGTAATTTTAACTAGTCTCATCCCTTTACTAGACCACTTCTCTCTAGGCAGGATGTCCTTCTTTTAGCTAGAGAGGTTACTGATGGCATAGTTGAGTCTTCTCTCTTTTTAGAACCTTCTTACCATATATCAGAGTTTAGCATAGTTATTTGTTTTGCACTTTTAAATCACAAGGGAAAACAATAGAACAGAAGAATATCAGGCAACAATACATAGTGCTGGTCCTGGGGTAGAGGGTCCAACAACCAGACATTTTAAAAGGTCCCCTGAAGAAGGAGGTAGGGAAGACTTCTATTTCCGAGGTACGGAAAATTGGAAAAAAAATAGCAAAGTAGCCCTTTTCTGAAGGGTTTAGCGGATCTCCCAGGACAGGATAGAAGAGCGAGCCCCACCGAAGGCTGAGTCGAGGTTGAAAAAACCTTATTGTAGAGGGCAAACACGGAGGTCCAGTAGTTCTCAAACCCCAGGCAGGGCCACCAAATGTGCTCAAGGCTTCCCCTCCCCGTACCACACCTCTAAGAGTGCCTTTACACAGAGAGATTTATCTGAAATTTATTACGCCAAAGCTTTATAGCTTTATAGTCTGTTCTTGGCTTTGGCTTCGGCTTCAAAAATCTGTCAGATAACTCTCTCTGTGTAAAGACACCCTAACACGAGGAATCCACTTGAGGGAACAGTTTATGCAGTTGTTCCAGATAATACTACCAATGCGTCATAATTTTGAAAATTGAATTGAAATTAAAAATAAATTCTAGCATAGCTAGAAAGAGAAGATTTGTTCACCCGTTGAAGGGTTAACAGAATTTTTGACACAATTGGAATAAAGTTTAGTTCTATCCATAATACCCTATACACCTCCTGAATAGTTTTCTCTACTGTCTGCATTTGCAGTGGCGCCCATTAGAAAAGAAATGTGTATTTCTGCAGGTTTTCGGCGGACGCATCTAAAGAAAAAAAGTTCAGGACCCCATAAATAATTGCACGACTAACCCTCCACTTTCCTAACCCCTCCAAATCCCAGAGAACACGATGAAAACATGTAAATTTTAGCATAAACATTTATATAGCTTTCATAGCCGAGAACAGCCACCTGTACGACGAGTGATCCCTCCAAGGCTTCCACATTCATAATTCATCAAACTCAAAATGGGATTCCGAAGGAGTGTAAATACGCTAAGGGGCTTATTTAAAGCTGAATATGGTTAGCGGCCTAAAATCCATGGCCTATTAAACCGCAGATGCTTTGAGCTGCAACCTTGGTGTGACTCAGAAGATTAACGCTTCTGGTTCTGAAATACGAGGAGGAGGAGGAGGATAACATCGGTGTATGGGATAGAAATATAGGGGGAGATTTATCAAACATGGTGTGAAGTGAAACTGGCTCAGTTGCCCCTAGCAACCAATCAGATTCCACCTTTCATTTTTCAAAGCATCTGTGAGGAATGCATAGTCGCTAACAGTCCCGGTTTTGCCGGGACAGTCCCGATTCTGATGAGACAGCCCCAGCAAAACCATGTCCAGGGTAAGTCCCGGGAAGCTCCGCCCCACTGCGGGAAGCCCTGCCCCCTTCCAGTGCAAGTGATGTCGCTCATGCAGAGCAGGAAGAGGAGTCCCTGGGGGACTAGAGGAACCATACTGGTGAGGTAAGTATAGCTTTTTTTTGTTTTAAATACAGATGAAGGGACAAGAGAATGCTGAAAGGAGGTACTGGTATGATGATAAAGGATGATGAAGGGAGAAGTAGTATGATGATGGAGGGGCAGGAGGATGAAGGGGGAAGAAGTATGATTATGAAGGGACATGAGGATGATGAAGGGGGTAGTAGTATGATGATGGAGGAGCAGTAGGATGAAGGGGGTAGTAGTATGGTGATATGGGGTGCAGCTGCATCATATGGGTACAAACTACCAGTCAGTAGAATGCTATCTCTGAGTCTCAGCCTGCTTTCAGTGGGGTGTGTAATATACTGGGGACCTGAAACTGGGGTGTGTAATATACTGGGGACCTAATACTGGGGTGTGTAATATACTGGGGACCTAATACGGGGGGTGTGATATACTGGGGGACCTTATACTGGGGTGTGTAATATACTGGGGACCTAATACTGGGTTGTGTAATATACTGGGGACCTAATACTGGGGTGTGTAATATACTGGGGACCTAACACTGGGGTGTGTAAAATACTGGGGGCCTAATACTGGGGTGTGTAATGCTCCCTTTGTGTTGTTCTGACTGTAAATTCTAACTGGAAAATTTTGAACCCACACCCATGATAGGCCACACCCCACGAGACCACACCCACAATAAACCACACCCCTTTTTACCGCTTACATGTCCCTGTTTTCCAAGAAGTCAAAAAAACAAAAAGAAAACCTCTCCTGCTCTCCAGACTGGAAGGAATACATCACTTCCTGCAAAGCATGCAGCAGCTGATAAGTACTGGAAGACTTTAGATTTTTTTTTTTCAATAGAAGTAAATTACAAATCTTACCCCTTTAAGCTTTGGTGTCGGGGGGGGGGGGGGCAAAAGGCTCCTCAAAGAAGACACCAGTATTATACATGAAACATGCCTTGATACAGATCAGGAGATTGAAAATCTTACCATATGGCTCATCATTAACCCTTTACCTTCTTCCTACATAATAAAGTGTGGCACAGACGCGAGGGGAGTTTTCATATTTTTCCAATTTTGTTTTCAATCAAATTGCAATATGAATTTTTTATTCTGCAATTTTGGACTAATTTTGCTTCTGCCCTTAAGGCGCTACGATGTAATTAACTGCATTTTACTTACTCTAATAGTTTTGTGTATATTATCATATATATTAAATTTTCCCAGCCTGCGACTTGACGCCTCTTTTTATTGCCCCCCTTTCTCTGACAGTCTGAGGTTCATTAAAAACATGATTCCTGTAGTTACAATAAGCAAGTAATTGCAATTATGTTGCTTTGTAAGCATATTCATAGGCCTGTATGGCTCGGGGTAACAGATCGTGTAGAATAACCAATTCCGAGTTCACCTTAGGAAACAGACGGATGTAGCTGAACAATTAGGGAATATCAGCTCTTTGGTGAAGTATCAGCAATCACTCATTATAGATGGACGCGGAGGGATACAGTCAGTAATACAAACACTGTTCCCCTAGATGTCCTAATGTTAAAGGGGAACATCAGCATCAACAGAGGCTGGTGGGAATTCCACTAGTTTTGCTCCGTGTGAACTGGCCCTTAGAACAAGGACCTGTCTGCTTAGTCATTGACTGTGGTGGGACATCACTGCAGCTAGTGAGTGGCTGAGTGGGCAAGTCCTGACACAATGACAGCAACAGTGGTACAAAGAGGGAGGTAAGTATAAGCTTTTCTATCTGTTTTTTAGATAGTTATAGGGGGCCTATTTCATGGAGCGATAATCAGCCGAATTGGCTGACGATTATCGCTCTGTGCAATAGAGACAACGATCAGCGATGATCGTGTCATTGGCTGATCGTTTATTTAGGTTCAAACCTAAAATCATCGAGCACCATACTTTACCTAAACACGTTGCAGGTCTTCTCCTGCGCTCCTTCTTCCTCTGGGCCCATGTGCAGCAGCAGCTTCGGTGCGGCCTGTCTTAGCTGACAGACCGCTCAGCCAATCACTGGCCAGGACCGCCGCGGCCAGTGATTGGCTGAGCGTTCTGTCAGCTCAGACAGGCCGCACAGAAGCCGCTGCTGCTGTGCGCGGAATGGGGAGGAAGAAGGAGCGCAGGAGAAGACCTGCAACGTGTTTAGGTAAAGTATGGTGTTTAAAACAAGGGCTGCAAGGACATCAGTAATGATTACATTATTGATCGGACCCCCATCGGCCCGTGGAATTGGACCCATTAAATAAATAAATAAATAGATAGATAGATAGATAGATAGGAGATAGATAGATAGGAGATAGATAGATAGGAGATAGATAGATAGGAGATGGATAGATAGATAGATAGATAGATAGATAGATAGATAGATAGATAGATAGATAGGAGATAGATAGATAGATAGATAGATAGATAGATAGATAGATAGATAGATAGATAGATAGGAGATAGATAATTTTAAAAATAATCAGACAATGGGGAAAAAAATTGATCGTGATATCAGAGTATTTCCAAACTAAATCCATTACACTGACAATTCCAAATGTTTATCCGTCTGTTTTTTTAGATTTCACAGCTAAATCCTACAAAAGTAACATCACCCACTTAAGAATGTGATTGGTAAGTACGGCACCTCGGCTTCAGATAGCAGCGGAATAAAAGAAAGAAAATGGGAGAGCGCTTTGAGGCTGGTGCTAAAATGTCATCTGTAGAAAGCCTCTCACTCAGCTCCAATGTGCGGAGCGGTGTTGCTGACAGTATCACCGGAATGCATTACTACAAGTAATTGCCAGAAACCTAAAATAAGCCTCATTTCTGTAAGATAGCAAAGCGCTGTCATCAAACCATCCCGGCTGCACCATCTGCTCATAGTATCAGACCTGACCTGACATTGCACATTGCTGAATATGAAGATGGATGCATTAATCACAATGTTCTAACCCCTTATGGAAACAAGATTTTTTTAATTTTTCAGATGGAGAAAGTTCCAAAATAAACATTGTGCGGAGCTATTTATGACTCTATATAGCAGATAATGCAGAAGGGGTTAAAAAAAAAAGTCAAAGGGTTATTCCACTCAAATGTATGTTGCTGCCCATGGTGAGACTAACAAATCATTCCATACTTGTTAGTATCTATTCAGTCTCCTTCCCCCAGTTCTGAGCTGCTTTCTGCTGAAGACATAAAAAACTGTGTGTGAGTTTCTCTCCCCGTCTCCCTCTCCTCCCCCCTCCCTTCTGAGATGGCTGATGTAAACAAGTCCCTGTCTGCAACTTTGTAATGCTGGGAGGAATAATCACAGTGAGTTCAGCAGCAAGATGACCTCAGATTAACTCTCCCAGCATTATTAAGAAGCTACAAAGTTGCAGATAAAGCCTGCCAGGGACTGTACATCAGCCGTAGATGGATAGGTAGATAGATAGATAGATAGATAGATAGATAGAACTAAGCATAGATTTATAGAGGATAGATAGATGCATACAGATATAACCAGCACCAAGATTTCTCACCGGTGCTGCAGTTTGCATAGAGCAGTGTCCTGTTGTCAGTCATAGTAGTTTCTGTGGCACCCCAACCCTACCAGCATGCAGCACCATGGAGCTCCCCTGTTAGCGGATTTTTTGGGCCAAACACTCTACACTGGACTCTGGGATCTATACCACACCTCATAGTAAGCCAGCGCTGGTTTATACAGCCCTGGCTTACTGTTAACAGCTCAATGCCATAGAGTTTCCTGGGCAAAAGCAGAAGCCTCTCTATGTCTCCCTCTAACTAGTTATTATGCAAAAGAGACAATGGACAGGAAACTTCTCTGTCCAAAAGAGATTTTTGTCAGATCCCCAAACTATCTAACGTGTATGGCAGTCCCATTATTGTAAGGATGGGATAGGGCAGGGATGGGGACCTTTGGCCCTCCAGATGTTGCAAAACTAAAATTCCCACCATGCCTGGACAGCCTTCGGCTTTCCAGGCATGCTGGGAGTTGTAGTTTTGCAACAGCTGGAGGGCTAAACATTCCCCATCCCTGGGATAGGGTGCCATATCTGATGCTCAGAGTGCTCCGTATTGCATAGGCTCCCCACCCCGACTTCTGTACGGGCCTGTTAGCAGCTTTTATAGCTCATAGCTTCTAACAAGTCCACTTTAATGTTGGTAGTTGTAGTTTTGCAACAGTTGGATTGCCGAAGGTTCCCCATCCCTGGGGTGTCTATATCTGATGCTCAGAGTGCTCCGTATTGGATAGGTTCCCCTCCCCGCTCATAACTTCTAACAAGTCCGCTTTAATGATAAGAATAATAGGTGAATATATTAGAAAATAAGATATATGTTCCTATTATCTGAAATATAAAGATCTTATGTGAATGGCACACAATGATAGGTTTACATTCCTGTCCATTCCATTTGCACTTAAAGTAATGTATAAAGTATGGAATATTAAAATTGCACTTGGCCCATGCAGACATCCATCCTTTTCCTTCCTCCACACTGAAACTTTAGCTGCCAAGTCCATTCTGTTGTTTGACATGAAAATTGGACCTCTTGACTTCTACTTATCCCTTCTAAGAACCATTAATAACCTTTTCATGAAGTTTTCTTTTTAAACCAAAAAGCACCCATTGCTTTGTACTCTCCAGACTGACCTTCACTATGAATGTATTCATGCTTCTCCATTGTGGAAATAAAAATTGCCTTTATTATGAAATATTCAAGCCCAAAGTAGCTATCATTAGTAATATTTGACAATATACTGAATAAAATTATAATATATATATATATATATATATATATAACTTTAGGTTTTACATTCTTCTATGTGAGTTGGCGAAAGTTTCTGCTGCAATTCTCCATAAAGGAAAGAAAAGTAAAAGTAGCAAGAAAAAATATTCAAAGTGCCGCTTCAATAGATAATAATGCAAGCAGGGTGCGGGAGTGAGGAGGCATGCATGCTGCAGCTTGGCACATTCTCTATGACACTTGAGCAGCTAAAGGACAGATATAATTTGGATGGTAAAGAGCTAACAAATTCCCTTTAAGTTGGCCGCACACAGGGCAAAAAAGTTGTCTGAACTCACCTATATTGATGGGATCAGCCAATGTTGTCATGTGACTGGGGGCCTAATGATTGTTACCTATGGGATCCCTCCCCCTCTCATCACTCTTAAAGGGAACCAATCAGCACTTTTGTGCTTATATGGTTCCCAGCTGTACAGTATAGATCTATCTATGCATCCAGGTAAAAGGAAGGCGGGAGAAGGCGGCAACTAGTCATTTGGGCAGGGAGACACTTGTGACTAGTCACAGCTCTCTGCCTGTCAGCGTGCTCTGCGGGGATGATTGACAGGCAGAAAAGCCACTAACGGGTCTTTGCCTGTCAATTATACCCCTACTGCAGGGAGTGGCATCAGAGAGCATTGTGTCAGACTGGAAGGAATTTACCACTTCCTGCATGACATAAGTACTGGAAAACTTAAAGGGGTTATCCAGCAAAAATCTTTTTCCTTTCAAATCAACTGGTTTCAGAAAGTTATGTAGATTTGTAATTTACCTCTATTTTCAAATATCAAGTCTTCCAGTACTTATCAGCTGCTGTATGTCCTGCATGAAGTGGTGTATTCTTTCCAGTCTGACACAGTGCTCCCTGCTGCCACCTCTGTCCATGTCAGGAACTGTCCAGAGCAGCAGCAAATTCCCATAGAAAACCTCTCCTGCTCTGGACAGTTCCTGACATGGACAGAGGTGGCAGCAAAGAGCACTATGTCAGACTGGAAAAAATACACCACTTCCTGCAGGACATACAGCAGCTAATAAGTACTTTAACTTTCTGAAAGCAGTTGATTTGAAAGAAAACTATTTTGACTGAAGTACCCCTTTAAGATTTTTAATAGAAGTAAATTACAAACCTCAGGCATTTTCTTTTACCAGTTGATTTCAAGGAATCTTTTTCACTGAACTACACCTTTAAATGCTCATATATTACCGGGATAGTAAAGCAGTATATCAGAAATCTCTCCCCATGGCTCTTTAGTTTACATGAAACCAGAATTATGCATCAGAAATATAACTTGTTTTAGTGTTTCATTGCGCAGTACATGACTCGAAGTCCCTTCAGCTCCCCTGCTCCTCTGCAAGACCTCCCATTGGCACAGATGTGAATCGCTCACTTCTTCCTGGCAGGACCTGACCGACTTAGTCAGAACATAGTAACATTATAAGTGGCCCGATCTGCTTCTCAACACAACTGGAGAGAGCAAGGCCTAATGATGGGCAGCACGGCTCTTTATATCGGTGGCTTTGGCTGGAAGAATTCTCACTATGAATAGGGCAAGAAAGAAAAGTATGCCATCGGACCAATTAGAATTCTGTCTTGTTCTTGTAAGGATGGGATAGGGCAGGGATGGGGAACTTTTGACCCTCCAGCTGTTGCAAAACTACAATTCCCATCATGCCTGGACAGCCTTTGGCTGTCCAGGCATGATGGGAGTTGTAGTTTTGCAACAGCTGGAGGGCCAAAGGTTCCCTATCCCTGGGATAGGGTGTCTATTTCTGATGCTCAGAGTGCTCCGTATTGGATAGGCTCCCCTCCCCGACCTCCAATAACCAATAAACTTCTGTCCTACAGGTGTGCCCTTGTAGTGAATGCTGAAAATGTTACGCGATGTTTCATTAATGTTAAAAGGGTTGCCCAGTTTACAAAATATATTGTTACATATTATATTGGGGAATGTATAGTCAGTAGGAGAAGGAGAAGTTACAAAGAGCGTCTCTCTCTCTTTCTCTCTGGAGGACCTGTCCTGTACTCATCTATTACACCGCCCGATCATATAGTGTAAACAAGCACGGATATGCTAGATTGCAGCTCATTTACTGAGCATTAAATGGGCCGACTATCGTGCTCCTGTTGCGTCTGAAGTTTTCTGTACCATGAAAGGGGGTACACATGAACAGTGTCTCTACTTCTCAAAAGCACGTACAACCAAATTCAGTCCTCACCCAATCCCTGCTTTCTACCGCCTATGGGTGGGTTCATTCTCGAGGAATTGTAGAGGAAAGTTTTCTGCTTAAAATTTTTTCGCCTATTCAGCTCTGGCAGAATAGGAGCGGAATTTGAGCGGTATGTAAGCAGAATTCGAACAGAATTAAAGCCCCATTGACTCCTATAGGATTCCTCTAGCGGAATCCGCCCAAAGAATTGACATGTCAATTCTTCAGGCGGAAAGCGGATCCGCGGCCGAATTTTCAGTGTGGAAATTCTGCTGTGTGAACAAATAAGCGGAAAGCCCATTAAAGCCAATGTACGTTCACAATGTTCATTCTTTACGGGCGGAATTCCGTGCGGATTCCGCACGCATTTTGATGCGGAATCCGCCTGAAAATCCGTGAGAATTCCTCAGTGTGAACCCACCCTATAAGAGGAAACTCCATCTTACCCACCTTGCCTAAAATCTGCTAGATCGGCACTCATTTACTGAGCAATTAGACGGGCCGACTATTGGGCAGCATCGTTAGCGATCTCCATGCAGCCCTTGCCTTTAGTATAAAATAATAAAGATTTCTCACCTCACCACTATCCCCAGACACTGGGGAAGGCCTCCCAGGGCATCGGAGAAGGAGCGCGGACACCAGGGAATGTGGTACGGTGAGAATACTTTATTATTTTATACTACAATTATCAGCCATTGGCTGCACCTTGCTATTAATAAAGTGATGCACCCGATGATTTTAGGTCAGGACCTAAAGAAACGATCAGCCGATGATCGTTTCATCAGCTGATCGTTCTCTCTATTAAATGAATCAGCCTGATTGAGCTGATTATCTCTCTGTGTAATAGGGCCCTAACTAGTCGGGTGAACAATAGACCCATAGACTTTTCCTTAGCCTGCAAAATTTGCAGAAAAAAAAAACTTCATCCATGAAATAGTTAAATGAAACTTTCAAAAGTAAAGCGAAAACTTTGTTTTTCCAAATATGCTTTTGTAATAGTTGTTGATATGCTTTTACACACAGAACCATCGCTACGGTGCTCGATAAAACCTTAAAGTGGGTAAACAGACGTGCCCTCTCGGTTTTCGAGGTTGGTGAAGAATAACAAACCTAGTAGCATGTTTCTGTGAAAGCTTTTACTTATCCCTGGTTTCTGATGGAAGTCATGACCAAATATCCGTAAAGAACCTTCTAAAAACAAAAAGTATAAGAAAGCAGAAATGGCCATTCAGGTGAATTCTTCCCAAAGTTTTTGCAATATCCTCACATCCAATAGAATCTATAAAACTGTCTTCTCTTGTCAATTTTGGGTCCATTCAATGGGTAAACCACATCTGTACATCGATGTTCACAACATACATATATTGATGAACACTTTCTATGCATGCACACAACCCAAAGACACCAGTCAAAGACCAAAAATTGTGATGGGCCATATAGTGATGGCCACAGCCCCTATACACTTTAAAGTCACAGCTCCTGTTTAGTGACATTGAAAGATTCCATTTGTAGCCTGGACTTCCCAGGACTTTCTCATTGTATAAGTAAATATGAAATATTCAGGACTATGCATGTGGGGGGAAATATAAAATCATATAGTCATTTCTGGTACAAGGAAAAATATAGCTTTTACCCTTGACCTTAAGACCTTTTGGCTGGCAGTGGTAAAGTGTTAATATTTTAAGCCACAGGAGAACTCTGCAGATCTATCACATGATATACAGAGAGACAAATGCAGGAGCATAATCACCGGTATGGAAGTCGATTAAAACTGACTCTGGCCATAGGCCTCAGAAGATATCTGTAAATGCCAGTGGACCCTTGAGCAGCAATCTATCCAACCCTGGAATAATAGAAAATGGTAGAAAGAAGCTCTCAGAGATAGACTTTCTTTCTTTATAGCTTGTCCTACTCACCACTACATGGGCTCTCAGAGGCATGTTCTCTTTTAAAGCGTGTCCTTCTCACAGGTGCTTTGGGATTGTTTGACTCAACTTGGATGGTAGGTTCAGGGGCACTGAAGGTAAAAACTTCTCCTTCGGTTTAAACTTTACGAACTAGAAATGTCTCACTCAGGTTGAGCTCAGAAGCAACTTTCCTGGAACTTTCTCGTTCTTTTTGTGTGTCTCCCTTCCTATACTGTACTAGCTATATATACAGGATACTAATATATTTATCAGTTTATTCAAAGTTCTAGATAGTTCTTGACAAATATATTACTTGCTATGGTTAAAAGATTACTGGAGGTGTGGCATTGATCCAGTGCGTTATCCTAATTGTCATTTTTAAAGTTAGGAAGGGATTTGTCCCCTAGTATGGAGCAGTTAACATCTGTCTGATAACTTAATTTGCCTTCTTCTGGATGAACACAATATGGTTATAGGTAGAGATGAGCAAATCTTGTGTGTTTGGGCTGTTGAAACATGAACACATTGCATCTGAATACTGGTGGATAAAGAAGTTGGATGCAGCCTTATGGAGTCCTGGCTCTCTCCAACTTTTTCCACCACCAGTATTCAAATGCAGAGCATTCAGGTTTGGACGAACCTGAGCATGCTCGAGGTGCGCTTTTCTCTATAGGACTTAATGGACTACTTCAATCTTATGAACTATGTGACTATTGTTATGGGTCAGACAACATTTTACACATATTACAGACAAAGATGTTCCCTTTAAGAAAAGGAGTATCCATGACACCTTTAAATATGTGAAATCTCAATCACAGCAGCCAAAACCTAGCAGAAAACATTCTCCTCTTTAGATTCGGCCCCCACATCCCGCGGCTCGCTCCCTCCGCCATTAGTATTACTGTTTTTTTGACCTTTGCAGTTTGCATTTTCGACTTTACAGTTCGGCAAACAGCGATAAATCTTGTCAGAATTAATGCAGATGTAAAACATAGTTATTACCATCTTCACTCCATAAAAGACGGACTGATACAATGTTATTACAGACGCGCAATTTATCCTGATTGCGAGGACGATGAAATAACGGTAAGAGGAGTAGACGACTCGGGCAGAAAATACATTTTTCCTGACATGACACATTGAGGAGGCAGCCGGATTCCAGGCGAGGTGCAATGGCAGAGTTTGATTGATTTACTGCTAGAGAAACCCCAAAGGTTAATTTGTTTGTATTTGATTCTGTTCCGGGGAAACGTTTAGACTTTGCCGCGTTGCTCTGATTTAACATTTGCCAGAATTACTTGCTGCGGCAGTTCTTTAAAATGTATGTGCTGGCTCATGATAAAAAGTCGCCACTGCATAAACACAAATGACTATCCCCATTAATACAGGCCGCGCTCGCATTTATCTATCGGAAAACTGTTCTTCGCGGATGGCATTTCATGGCGGTTTGATGGTTTTAATGATAATGAGGCTTCTTTTGGAACGGATTACTTTGTTCTTCGAGAAAATTTATGAGAATGCAGAAAAGTCATAAAGGACTGGGGACATTAGGGAGGGAGAGGCGGCTACGTAAAATGTAAATTGGGGGCAACCGGTGGGCCCCCAGCGTTAGAACCTGCACTTACACTGACAGACATGTAATTTCTCACTGGTTCTTTATTGGTGGACCCCCAGGATCATTTTCTCTGGTGGGCCCCAGCAGAGGTCCGGAGTCAGAGAGATTTTAAGTTTAGTCTAGCCGCACTGGAACCACCTTCTTTCTGTAAATTAAGTTTCCTGCCCCTCCTATGGAACTGATCCCGTAACTACGAAGCTGAAGTGCCTCTTGCATGTAAAGCTTTTGTCAGTTCTCCTTTGCCACCTGACTATGTCTGCATATTTCTCGTTGCATTGTCTCCTCTGCCATTAGAAACCTGTAGAGGTTAAAGGGGTTATCCAGCGCTACAAAAACATGGCCACTTTTCCCCCTACTGTTGTCTCCAGTTCAGGTGCTGTTTGCAATTAAGCTTCCTTTATTTCAATGGAACTGAATTTCAAAACCCCACCCAAACTGGAGACAACAGTAGGGGGAAAGTGGCCATGTTTTTTTAGCGCTGAATAACCCCTTTAAGAACAAATCACCACCACTCCCATATTTTATACTGGGTGCCAAAAAGCCACCTGTCTCAATTAGGGCTGGGGCAACCAACTAAACATCTGTCCTGGGTGAATAAAAACTTGGCTACGTGTCTGGGGTTAGTATGCTAGTTAGTTGGCTAGACAGTGAGCATGAGCCTCATACTACTATAGCTAAAGGTGATTAAAGCTTCTATGGTTTGTTTTTATTACATTTTCTCCTCTATTTTAATGGTGTCCGGTACTCAGGGGCGTGACCATATAGGGTGCAAAGCCACACCCAGGAATAAAAGGTTCAGCCCCATAGGAGACTAGTGGTATAAATTACCTGTGTTAGGTGGGGGAAAATGTAATAGATCTTGCACCGGTGCCCAACATCGTCTATCTATTCCTCTGACAGTATTTGACATGCTGTATGTCTTCACTAGGTAAAACTGAAACTCAATGAGCCAAGAGCCTTATAATTATTAAAGAGCACTTTATTACATTTACCTACACAATGGGCATAGTAATGCCGACATCCCCACAGGACACATAACTAATGCGTCTTAACTTGCAATCAACAATAACTTTACCATAAAACTTTTGTAAAGGCTTCACGCACTGCCTGCATTTATGTTTCATTAATGACTTAGATCCCGGGTCTAGATTTTCGATTGTAGACCGCGGAGATTGACACTTGAGAGAATTTAATTGTAATGTAATTTAATATTAAATCCAATGAAGTGCCCTTCTGGAGACTGCGCCGTACTCTAACTGATAACCAATTATTTTCCTTGGCACTGGAGTGAATCGGTAATAGCCATCTCCATTACTAGATAGCTCTCTGCGTCGCTTATCCATAGGCTTGATTGACAGCAATGTCCGGCTACTGATAATTTTTCTCTTCTTGAAAGAGAGACAAGCATTTGGTAAGTTTTTATCTCAGAATATCGGATATCGTCAGGCAAAGGGAATTTCCTGGGATTTTTTTTCTTTTCAGAAACAGCGCCACTTTTATGCATGGGTTGAGAATGGGAATGCAGATTAGCTCCAATAAACTGTGCTACAATACCAGATATAGTCAACTATGGCGCTATCTCGGGACAAGGAGGGGGAGGCTTTTTGCTGATCCTGGAGCACTAATTTGACCCAGTTGCAATAAAATTATAGTAGTTTAAAAAAAAAATTTTAATATATAGTTTAGTTGGCAAATAGCTCAGGTGAATTAAAGCTACTTTTAACCCCTTAGCGAAAGAACCAACTTTAGCTTTTTTCCAGGCAAAGTGTACTGATGAGCTATCCACAGGATCAGATTCTGCCGCTCGCCGACGCTCACGGCACGTCAATTGTTTGGAAATATGGCAGAATTCGTCCAACAATAGAATGGAGTCTATGGCACGGATGGAGATGCGCAAGTGGCGGAATCCGCGGTGGGTTACCCGCCCAGATTCCTCAATGTGAACGCACCCTCAGAGGAAGACATGGAAGTTGTCAGAAAATGATACTTAATGTTCCTGAGGTCCAGACCAGTCAAGCGACTTAACAGCTCACAGAACACAGAGAGATGGTCAGGAACCTAGGAAATAAAATGTCAACTATAGTAAGAGAGAAAGGATCCAAACAACTAAACTAAGCAACTTTGCTAATGCAAAGCTTTTGCAAAATTGCTTACTTTGGCATTTTCTATAACCTACTAAAAGTTTAGGTGATGGGAATACCCCTATCTCTATTGACTCTTGCTTTGGCCCTTCTATGGTCCCTTTTATATGTGCTGATTATCGAGCATGTGAGTGTCCGTAGAAACACTGTTTCCCGACAATTATCTGTGTAAAATTGCCAACAGTTGTGGGTCGGCTGATTGCATCCTTTATGCAGCCAATAATGTCATCCCTATCGGCTGTACATCGTGAGGACAACAATGATGAAGTGTTGCAGGTATTGGTGTTGCACCAGCCAGCGGTCTCTGGTGTTTTGGGGTGACTTGTCATGGTGGCCAGGAGTGGTAATACCCACCCCCAGACACACTGCACCTTTGGTAGAACTGGTTTGAGGTGCAGGGTGTGGCGACTTAAACATTGCTTGAATTTTACTTAAAAGCTTCAGTGCAATGCAAAAATTTAACAGTGCTTTAGGTACCATAAAACCGGGAGTATCTCAACAGGCTACTTGAGGTGAAGAGAGAGTAGGAGATGAGTAAAGAAGAAGCAGCAGATAGGGGGCCTGACAGGAGTCCTTGCTAAATTAGTGCAGTACTCTGCCGGGAAGTATAGCTTGAAGAAAAACTTGTACTCCCATTTAGATAAATCTGTGTTATCTGACCACCTTCTGCCTACACAGTCTCAGAGACCACCCTGTGAGGTGAGTCCCAGGTAGTCGAGAATTTTCAGTAGAGAGCGGCTAACTCGCAATCTCTACTGTACTGTGGACCAGTCCCTCTTCCTCTCTTCTTTCAGGGTCACTGTCCTGAAGTTAAAGGGGTGCTCCAGCGTGGGGGCACTTTTTTGGGGGGACCGGGGAGGAGCCACTCAGTGAAGGAGGCGGGATCCGTTTGAAGTCCGCTTGGATCCCGCCTCCTTCACTGAGTGGCTGAGCGGCCCTGAGACGTAGCGTCTCGGGCGGTGTCAGACACCAGGAAGTGGCTGGGAACCGGGCACCGGAACGCCGTAATGCGGGACCCGCCGCTGGAACCGGGGAGATAAGTGGACGTCTTTTATTTCAGCCACCTCCTCCCCGGTCCCCCCCAAAAAAGTGCCCCCACGCTGGAGCACCCCTTTAAGATCCTTAAGTCTCTCTTTTAAGAACAGGTGCTATTTCTTCCTTAGCTAACCACAACCACCTCCTGACTGGACTAGAGAAAGACTCCAACTCCCTCCCCAGGAAGTGTGTAAGGGTGCGTTCACGCTATGGAATTCTCATGGATAACATCCCGCAGATTCTGCCGCTCGCCCCTGCGCTCCCACCTGACTGGCTGCCCGTCCCATAGACTCTATTCTATGCTCATGCAGATTCCGCTTTCCGCCCAAGGAATTGACATGTCAATTCTTTGGAGGGACAGCAGAATCTGTCCGAGCAGATGGCACGGGCGGAGAGTCAAGAGGGAGCGCACAGGGTGAGCAAAGGAATCTGCAGGATGGTATTCAGGAGAATTCTGTAGTGTGAACGCAACCTCAGAGAGCGTGTGAAACAGGCTAAAGCTTCCTACATGTGCAGCTGTACACATGGAGAGTGAGACACCTAGTGGCTGGAGTAGCTAGGTGCACTAGCTGTGGCACCTGAGTGAACTAGTTTTCACTGGGGTGTGTAGAGACAAGAAGCAACAACCCTAGTGGGACACTGCATAAAGCCTTTGTAAATGAGCACAGATCACAAGGATCAGCTCTCATCATCTAGAACCCATCAGACAGGGCCCCATTTCTTATCTCAATTAACTAACAAGGGTTTTCTAGACTTTTTGCTAGAAGCTTAACACTTTTATCAGGGTGCTAAGTAACTCACTGCTATGGGCTAAAAAATAAGCGCGTGTAGGTATAAAGTTAGGGTAACTTTGCAGTGTGCACTGGCAATAGCAGCATTACAACACTCAGCATCGACACATCACATTGGATTGAACAACTATTCTCATTCGACTATGACAGACTGTTTTAAGCCAGACACAGATACCATAAAATTTCACATATTATTATTGAAAAAAAAAGCATAAAACTAACCAAATACACCTGCAAACAATGCACATGGATTCCAGAGATGTAACATGACCACAAAAAAAAAAAAAAAAAGTTGAGTCCGTAAGAAAAACAAAAAATGTAAATTGTGCCCCTTGGTGCTGATTTCCTGCCGTGCCTAGATGGAACATAAGGGCACGAAACAAGGCCGTACTCCACAAATCTTCTGGCGCCTAATAAATATATAGTAAGCCGTCATGTTCATGTACAATACTATCTCGTATCAGGAGCCAGAATTCCGTGTTCCAGCAAGAAAAGAATAGAAAACAACATAATACTACTAACACCTACCTTCTAGAATAGGAGAAAGTGACAGATTTCAGATACGAGTGGGGCCAATTACGTTCTGTAGAGGAGGCCGGGCTGTGTTTATTGTGCGGGCTTTTATTCAGCTGCATTGTGCATCATTTTGTTTTTGTTGCTTTCACCGGTATTTTCTACACCCTTGGACAAATCAGGATCTATTCAAGTGAAGCAGATTAGTGGCTGGAACCATGTAATCACTATAAGAGTCGCTGATTTCTGTCTGCAGCGCAGAGCAACAGATTAAGTAGGGCCGTTACTTCTTGAAGAAGGACGTCATGGAAGTTTTAGCCCACGTGAAAAAAAAAAAAAACTTTTGTGAAGAAAAAAAAAAAAGTTAACTCCGTCGTAGCTAACTTTAATTCACTGATACCCGCAGTACTAAGTAGGTAAAAGACACAGTAAACAACAAAGGTGACTTACAATCGGCAGGTGATACAGAAGGTTTTCACTACAGGGCCGTATTCACAGGAGATGTGCACTAGGGCTAGGACTTAAAGGGGTACACCGGAAAAATTATGGTGCGTAGTGATGTCACGACCCGACTCCCAGAGCTGTGCTGGCTGTGACTGCTGGGAAGGATGATGGCAGAGGGATACTGAGGAACACAGGGCACTGGAGGGACACTGAGCATCCCTCTGCCATCATCCTCGCCACAGCCCGCACAGCTCTGGGAGTCATGACATCACCATGTTATCCAGGAAGTGACATCACCATGTTATCCAGGAAGTGACATCACCATGTTATCCAGGAAGTGACATCACCATGTTATCCAGGAAGTGACATCACCATGTTATCCAGGAAGTGAATCCTTGATGCAGTAGTGCAGGGAAAAAAAGCACTTTATAAGCAATCCCCGTTATAAGTGTATATTGATTATTTGTATCAATTTTGGGGGGCAATACAATACTTTTAATAAAAAAATTTCCTGGACTTCTCCCAGAACCAGTGTTGAGCAGACATGACATTTTACTCCTTGGCATCTAGGGAAGTTGGATGTTGACCTGCGGATTCCTGGAACACATGGTTACAGCCATAAGCTGCATCCATGTTTTCCTGGCAGCCCTAGCCCTCTAACTTCTCCATCCACCTGGTATCAAATGCCGAGCATTCAGGATTGGAGAACATTGCTGAACCAGAACAGTTCGTCGAGTCCGCTCAACACTATTCAGAACTCTAATACAGAGCTGAAAATCCCCTCTATAGACATACATATTAAGGCTGGGTTCACACCACGTATATTTCAGTCAGTATTGTGGTCCTCATATTGCAACCAAAACCAGGAGTGGATTAAAAACACAGAAAGGATCTGTTCACACAATGTTGAAATTGAGTGGATGGCCGCTATTTAATGGCAAATATTTGATGTTATTTTAAAACAACGGCTGTTATATTGAAATAATGGCCGTTATTTACTGTTATATGACGGCCATCCACTCAATTTCAACATTGTGTGAACAGAGCCTTTCTGTGTTTTTAATCCACTCCTGGTTTTGGTTGCAATATGAGGACCACAATACTGACTGAAATATACGTAGTGTGAACCCAGCCTAAAGGATAAGTTTATACTGTCTACTACCCACACCCTATAAGACTCTACCTACTATACACGATTTATAATACTTCTTCTAGGATGACAGGGGGGTCTTAGGACCACCTCAGGCACCAGGGAAGCGGTGTAGGGGGGTCCGCACTCACTACAATCATATGAAGCCATCAAAAACCTAAATCCCAAACTAATTTTTTACAATTTTACGAATAAACTGGAGTATAGTGTGGATGTAAAAAAAAAAAACATAAGAGAGAGAAGAGAGCTCGGTGAATGAGATCTGTAATGGGATAACAGCGGGGGATGCTCATACGATAAAGCTGTGAAAGCTATGAATAAAGATTATAATCTTCCCTCTCCTCCACCACATAGACCCTGGTATTATTCACTACTTTAATGTTCATCTATTAAGTCAATTTAGAGATCTTGTCTGAGAAAATGGGTGAGATTTATCACTAGTGTCATAGTGTACATGAATGAGCTCGTCACCGAGAATGGCGCACGTTGTGCCGAATGGATCCTAATGTGTGTATGGATTGTCATGATAGAGAAGGACGTGTGGACAGTATCGGGCTGGGGTGCTCAGTGCGCAACGGTAAAACTGACTGTGTGCAAATTGCAGCAAAATGCCGACTAGGGGGGATGCACCCTTACCTGAATCTGGACTCCACTAAAATCTATGGGGACCCAAATTTTGGCAACCAAAAAGTGATGCATATACACGCGATGCCAGTTTCCTATTGCTAAGCAGTGCACATGTACCTTCTGTGCAGCTCTGTGATCAATGCATCACCCTCCTTCGGCTGTCAGTCATCCTGGAGGAGGCGGCTGGCGGCCTGGAGACACAATATCAGCTGGAGAGGTGAAGACAATGACAATGACAGCCCAGGGATAATCAACATTTTTTGGGAACACACCAGATCACAGTTCATGTGATTGGTAATGGGAAACTGGCAGCATGGTTACATGCCTATCTGTGCTGTCAGTTTCCCTTTAACCACCCCACCCCCAACAGAGCACAGTCTGGCCCCCAGGGGTTAAAGGGAAACTCTCACTAAGACAATGCTAGCTAATCTATCACCATCATGTTATAGAGCAGGAAGAGCTGAACAGATTGATATATATCTTTGTGGGAAAAGATTCAGTATAATGTGTAACATGTTGATGAAATCCCTGATCATTCTGTGATAAGGAGTCTAGTGGGCGGAGTCACTCAATGGACTGGACTCTTTAACATGGAAAGATCAGATATTTTAATCAATAAATTACGATCTACACTGAATATTTTCCTATAAAGATATATATCAATCAACTCAGCTACTTCTGCTCTATAACATTATGCCAATAGCTAATTTTTTATAGTGATGTTTTCCCTTTAAGTGGCTATGCAATCTGACCACCTGGGGGCCAGTTATATGCACAACTTTGCGGTTTGTGTCTGATCATCCCTACTTATCAGCTGTTGTATGTCCTGCAGGAAGTGGTGTTTTCTTTTTTAGTCTGACACAGTACTCTCTGCTGCCACCTCTGTCCATGTCAGGAACATGTCTAGAGCAGCAGCAAATCCCCATAGAAAACCTCTCCTGCTTGAACAGAGGTGGCAGCAGAGAGCACTGTGCCAGACTGGAAAGAATACCACTTCCTGCAGCACATAAAGCAGCTGGTAAGTTCTGGAAGACTTGAGATTTTTAAATAGAAACCATTTATAAATCTGTATAACTTTCTGACACCAGTTAAAAAAAATCCCCAAAGTTCCCCTTTAATTCTTTTTCCACATTAAGTTTAGAATGTTTGTATCAATTGCCTATTAAATGATTGAGACATCAAGATTAAGTTGGAATTTTCCCATTTCTGATGGAAAAAAAAATCTATTAGACGGCATTTTCCTTTCATTTGTGAACAATACATTATGATTAATTGGCTTCTGTATGTCGACCAATTTATTCAAAGTGTTAAATTAAATTAGTTTCCCTTCCAAGACGTGACGCCGTCCATTTTATAACAATTAGTGGGGGAGCAAAGGGCCGACCATTACAAGAGAACCTGCATTTGTCTTTAATTATATTAATTGAATTTCTAATCAATATCCGGCTGAAATGTTGGAGTTACACATTAGGAAACCCATCCATTACT
Organism: Dendropsophus ebraccatus; assembly: GCF_027789765.1. NCBI lineage: Eukaryota > Metazoa > Chordata > Amphibia > Anura > Hylidae > Dendropsophus > Dendropsophus ebraccatus. The sequence continues at coordinate 71,284,504 of NC_091466.1, read as the reverse complement.
GATACAACTTTATTGGAGTTAATATTTGGTTACACATATTGGAGATTTATTAAATAAATGCAAAGTAAGTCGTAAAATGGAGTCATTTGTGTATTAATTGATTAGAATCACCTGAAATGCATTGTCAATGCCCTTATAAGCTGTGTGTGAAAAAGAATGAAATATGAAGAATTCAATAGAAAAATAAGCAAGGTTTCAATTTATTGATTTAATATGGGACATACAGAAAGATTAGATAGATAGATGGATAGATGGATAGATAGATAGATAGGAGATAGATAGGAGATAGATAGAGATAGATAGATAGATAGATAGATAGATAGATAGATAGAAGATAGATAGATAGATAGATAGATAGATAGATAGATAGATAGATAGGAGATAGATAGAGATAGATAGATGGATAGATAGATAGATAGATAGATAGATAGATAGATAGATAGATAGATAGAAGATAGATAGATGGATAGATAGATAGATAGATAGATAGATAGATAGATAGATAGATAGATAAATAGGAGATAGATAGATAGATAGGAGATAGATAGATAGGAGATGGATAGGAGATAGATAGGAGATAGATAGTAAGTCGTAAAATGGAGTCATTTGTGTATTAATTGATTAGAATCACCTGAAATGCATTGTCAATGCCCTTATAAGCTGTGTGTGAAAAAGAATGAAATATGAAGAATTCAATAGAAAAATAAGCAAGGTTTCAATTTATTGATTTAATATGGGACATACAGAAAGATTAGATAGATAGATGGATAGATAGATAGATAGATAGATAGATAGATAGATAGATGGATAGATAGATAGATAGATAGATAGATAGATAGATAGATAGATAGATAAATAGGAGATAGATAGATAGATAGATAGATAGATAGATAGGAGATAGATAGATAGATAGGAGATAGATAGAGATAGATAGATAGATAGATAGATAGATAGATAGAAGATAGATAGATAGATAGATAGATAGATAGATAGATAGATAGATAGATAGGAGATAGATAGAGATAGATAGATGGATAGATAGATAGATAGATAGATAGATAGATAGATAGATAGAAGATAGATAGATGGATAGATAGATAGATAGATAGATAGATAGATAGATAGATAGATAAATAGGAGATAGATAGATAGATAGGAGATAGATAGATAGGAGATGGATAGGAGATAGATAGGAGATAGATAGGAGATAGATAGATAGATAGGAGATAGATAGACAGATAGATAGAAGATAGATAGATAGATAGATTATAAATAGATAGATAGGAGATAGATTGAAAATGGTGACAGAGAGTCACTGAAACGTAGCGTTTGGAGTGTTGCACTATGAATTGACTGAATAAACACAGCTTATTGAGCTTTTTCACTACGCTGGAGTGCTGTGGATTCTCTGCATATATAGATAGATAGATAGATAGATAGATAGATAGATAGATAGATAGATAGGAGATAGATAGATAGGAGATAGATAGATAGGAGATGGATAGGAGATAGATAGGAGATAGATAGGAGATAGATAGATAGATAGATAGATAGATAGATAGATAGATAGATAGGAGATAGATAGTAGACAGATGATAGATAGATAGGTGGATAGGAGATAGATAGATAATTGATAGATAGATGAGAGAGAGCGAGAGATAATAGATAGATAGATAAAAGATGATTGATAGATAGATAGATAGATAGATAGGAGATAGATAGATAGATAGATAGATAGATAATTGATAGATAGATGAGAGAGAGCGAGATAATAGATGGATAGATAGATAGATAGATAGATAGATAGATAGATAGATAGATATAGGAGATAGATAGATAGATAGATAGGAGATAGATAGATAGATATAGGAGATAGATAGATAGATAGATAGATAGATAGATAGATAGATAGATAGATAGATATAGGAGATAGATAGATAGATGTGAGAGAGCGATAGATAGATAGATAAAAGATGATAAATAGATGGATGATAGATAGATATATAATTGATAGATGAGAGAGAGAGATAATAGATGGATAGATAGGAGATAGATAGATAGGAGATAGATAGATAGATAGATAGATAGATAGATAGATAGGAGATAGATAGATAGATAGATAGATAGATAGATAGATAGATAGGAGATAGATAGATAGATAGATAGATAGATAGATAGATAGATAGATGAGATAGATAGAAGATAGATAGATAGATAGATGAGATAGATGATAGATGAGAGAGAGCGAGAGATAATAGATAGATAGATAAAAGATGATAAATAGATAGATGATAGATAGATATATAATTGATAGATGAGAGAGAGAGATAATAGATGGATAGATAGATAGATAGATAGATAGATAGATAGATAGATAGATAGGAGATAGATAGATAGGAGATAGATAGATAGATAGATTGATAGGAGATAGATAGATAGGAGATAGATAGATAGATAGATAGATAGATAGATAGATAGATAGATAGGAGATAGATCATAGATGAGAGAGAGCGATAGATAGATAGATGAGATAGATGAGAGAGAGCGAGAGATAATAGATAGATAACAAAAACAACTGATAGGAATACTATGTATAAGCACATGCACAGTGATATTATTGGTATGTGATATATGTATGTTTCCCTTAAAAAAAAAATAACATAAATTAGTAAAAGGTGATTTTCTACTGTCAAGAAAAATTTCACAGTAAAGTGTAAGTCTGGAGAGAAAGTCATCAAACTGTGGGAAACAATTGATAATGAAGTGAAAATGACAGCCCTTCCATAGAGAAAAGAGAGAACATTCTCATGGTCTTTTAATAACCTTTTCATAAAGTTCTATCTGGTGCCAGAGCATTTTATCCGCACATATCATTTACAAGGTCAAGAAAAGCCAAATCCTGCCCTATGGGATTTCCTGTGCATAATTTCTGGCCACACATAAAATAAAGTTTAAAGGAGAACTCGAGCCAAATGTATTTTTTAATATATTATGACATAAGACAAGTTAGACAAATTCCTAATGTACACTAATTATGGGAAATGTACATATAGCGCCATTTCCCTCAATTTTGTAGATCAGGGAGGCTTCAAATTCTCTTAAAAAAACGTGACGTCACAAATCAGGTGTAATTCACATGAAGTGTCCAGCAGGGGGCGCAGTATATGTAGAAGTCTATGTAGTGTAGTATCTATGTAAGAGTATGTAGTGTAGTCAATGTAGCTGAGCGTGCATGTATTCACCATAGGGAGAGGGGTGTAAGTCGATGGTCGCCAATTACATTAGATGTACACAGGCTGCGACAGATCTCAGGGAAATGCTGCTCACCCACTCTTGTAGAACTACTACTCTCAGCATGCACTGCTGACTGCTGCTCAGCCCACACGGCACTCGGCAGCACAGGGAGAGAGATGCCTCTAACTACCTTCCCCCCTCCCTCCCTGTGCTGCCCGGTGCCGTGTGAGCTGAGCAGCAGTCAGGAGTGCATCAGAGTGGGAGAGCGACATTAGATGTCCCCACGCTGCCCCCTACAGACCCCAGAAGGATGCCCCCCTCCTACCCCCTATATACCATGCGGGCTGAGCGGCAATCTCCTCACGCTGCCCCCTACAGACCCGCAAAAAAGATGCCCCCTTGTATCCCAGATGCTAAGCAGCAGTCAGGAGGGCATGCTGAGAGTTCCAGGCCTCCCTCCTCCCCCTCCCAGTGACAAGGCCGTGACCCTAGAGTGCGTTACCTCTCCCCGGGGTGTGTCGCGTCTTGTCACCTCGAGACTCTTGTATAAGGCTGGGTTCACACTGTGTTTTTACAGACTGTTTTTACATCCATTTTTTTTTTTTTTTGCATAAAACTGACTGCAAAAACGCAGTGTGAGCCCGGCCTAAGAGTGAAACGCGCCGGAATCTTATATGTATTTTTTTGCATATAGCACCTGGTTTAGTGTGCCTTGTTTTAATACAAATAACTATTGTGTTTTTCCATTGACTTCCATTATAAGGCTGGGTTCACACACAGTATATTTCAGGCTGTATTTGGTCCTCATGTCAGGTCCTCATAGCAACCAAAACCAGGAGTGGATTAAAAACACAGAAAGGCTCTGTCCACACAATGGTGAAATTGAGTGGATGGCCGTCATATAACGGTAAATAACGGCCATTATTTCAATACAGAAGCCATTGTATTAAGATAACAGAAAATATTTGCCATTAAATGGCGGCCATCCACTTGATTACAACATTGTGTGAACAGAGCCTTTCTGTGTTTTCAATCCACTCCTGGTTTTGGTTGCTATACAGCCTCAAATATACAGCCTGAAATATACTGTGTGTGAACCCAGCCTAAAAAAGAAAGGATCAAAAGGCATCCGTTTTATTTAACAAAAAACACACGAAAATAAGGTCAATAAGGTTTTTGTGTACGTTAAAAAAAGGATGCGTTTTGATCCGTTTTTTTTTTTAAACAGATTGTAGTGTGAACCCGGCCTTACTTGGAGCCGAACTATCGCATTTTAACTACTATTTGAGAAAATTTTGAGAAAAATCTATTATTGAGATATTCTATGTATCCGATAATACAGAACAAGGAGGTTTGTTTTTTGTATTTTTTTTTTTTTAGTCCCCGAGCGTCAGATCAGTCAGGTGCCTTAAAACTTGAAGTCAATTACAGCTGCGAGGATTATATTTTCTGCCTTGATATTGTTTAGTAAATAGGGCGGTAATGGAAGCTTCGTTCTGTGCCGCGGCTTTTACCATGCGGCTAAATAGAAATCAAATGAGTCCGCGCCTTTCATAAACATCCTGTATGAATATATTCAATATCTTATTAGCCATTTTACAATCGAACCTGACAGCACGACTCTGCTAATAGTAAGCTAGTGAAGCAAGTCCTGCACTTAGCCTGGACGTCCTGCGGATCAGAACAAAACGGCGTATTTCATCTAAGGAAGGAATTGTAATGGAATAATCAAAAGTAAAACATTGTCCTTATGATCCGGGATAAATAAAAGTATCGGGGATAATGGCCGGCTTGTGGTCACCGAGCTTTTATGTGAGAGCCAAACAGAGAAGTCTAGTTGTATAAGCTCCTAATAAGATTCACAACCGACCCCTTCCTTATTAACAGGAAACAACATTGATGTCGACTATAGAAATATAGAGAGAACATCTATTGTTCCAAAGGCTGCAATAAAATTTCACAGAATTTCATACATTCCTAAACAGTGCAATGTGTATCCATGGTAACAGACAACAAACTGTGTAGTCTGACCCCGCAGTCATGCTTTCCTCCTTTCATTGATCTCCTAATTAAAAGCTCACAATTGGTACAACTTGCAAAGTTGCCTGCTTAGCTTTTTCTGTAACTTACACAAATTAAAGAGTCACTAAAAATAACTCTTGACATGTGATCACTGCTGAGACCTAATGCAATCAGGAGATATAGGCAGGGAGAGAACGCTCCCTGGCTGTATCCACTCCCTTGATGTATCTCCTGATGGGCTAATTCCGACAATGTAAGTCTATAAGGCTGCATTGATAGGTGGTTGGGGAATGGAAGGCTCAGCTGCTGTGCTCTCTACCCGTTTGTTTTTACCATATATATCCTAATCACAGTAGGTCTCAGCAGAGAGACCTGCTGCTATCAACAACTTTTCACATGCCTGATGACATGTCAAAAGTTAGTTTTAATGACAGGTACTCTTTAATGGAGAGAACTCTACTTGTGTGGCCACCTCTCCATTCGTTCATGGCTCGACATAACAGTCAGCAGCCCCCTCATTGGGCAGGACAGGGGATGTGGCACCACTATTCTGATAATAGATGCAGTTCCAGCAGGCGGCCTAACATCTAGCAGGCTATATCCTGTGAACTTTAAAAGGCAACCTTTTTAGAGTCCATCGCCTTTCGCAACTGGGGCTCCTCCTTATGAAAATTAGACATGTGACTCTCACAATGCAGCATAAAATAAAGTGAGCTAGGGTCGGTGTAAAACCACATTGGAATGGGAAAAGTTAGTGATTAAAGCTACAAAGAGACTAGACTTTTCCAGGAGTATAGCAACATGGTGTGATCAAGGAAAACATCCGGTCAAAGGGGATCCTGGGGACATAAATTACTTAGCTAATGTATTAGCAGCAACAGCTTTGCTGTGGATGAAGCTTGGATGGGCTATAACAGCAGATGAACAACTCCAGTGTTACTGTGTCAAAGTAAAACAGTGAGACAGTGGGTAAAGGGCCCAAAAAATGTATCACTGAGCATTGGAGAAACATGGCCGGTCGGATGGATCCAGATCTCTGTGGAGAAACATGGCCGGTCAGATGGATCCAGATCTCTATAGAGAAACTTAGTCTTGTCAGATGGACCCAGATCACTGTGGAGAAACATGGCCGGTCAGATAGATCAAGATCTCTGTGGAGAAACATGGCTGGTCAGATGGACCCAGATCTCTGTGGAGAAACATGGCCTGGTCAGATAGATCAAGATCTCTGTGGAGAAACATGGCTGGTCAGATGGACCCAGATCTCTGTGGAGAAACATGGCTGGTAAGATGGACCCAGATCTCTGTGGAGAAACATGGCTGGTCAGATGGATCCAGATCTCTGTGGAGAAACATGGCCTGGTCAGATGGATCCAGATCTCTGTGGAGAAACATGGCCTGGTCAGATGGATCCAGATCACTGTGGAGAAACATGGCCAGTCAGATGGATCCAGATCACTGTGGAGAAACATGGCCTGGTCAGATTGATCCAGATCGCTGTGGAGAAACATGGCCTGGTCAGATGGATCCAGATCGCTGTGGAGAAACATGGTCATTCAGATGTGTCCATATGTCTGTGGAGAAACATGGTCAGTCAAATAGATCCAGATCTCTGTGAAGAAACATGGCCTGGATAGATGGATTCAGATCTCTGTGGAGAAAAACTTGGCCGGTCAGATGGATCCAGATCTCTGTGGAGAAACATGGCCGGTCAGATGGATTCAGATCTCTATGGAGAAACATGGCTGGTCAGGTGGATCCAGATCTCTGTGGACAAACATGGTCAGGTGGATCTAGATCTTATTAGAGAAACATGGCCTGGTCAGGTGGATCCAGATCTCTATAGAGAAACATGGCCTGGTCAGATGGATCCAGATCGCTGTGGAGAAACATGGCCATTCAGATGGGTCCATATGTCTGTGGAGAAACATGGTTAGTCAGATAGATCCAGATCTCTGTGAAGAAACATGGCCTGGATAGATGGATTCAGATCTCTGTGGAGAAACTTGGCTGGTCAGATGTATCCAGATCTCTGTGGAGAAACATGGCTTGGTCTGGTGGATCCAGATCTCTATAGAGAAACTTGGCCTGGCCAGATGGACCCAGATCTCTGTGGAGAAACATGGCCGGTCAGATAGATCAAGATTAGAGATGAGCGAGCCTTGAGGATGCTTGAGTCCATCCGAACACGATCATTTGACATTTGATTAGCGGTGGCTGCTGAAGTTGTATAAAGCCCTAAGGCTATGTAGAAAACATGGATATAGTCATTGGCTGTATTCATGTTTTCCAGACAACCTTAGAGCGTTATCCAACTTCAGCAGCCTCGAGCATGATCAAGGTTCGCTCATCTCTAATCAAGATCTCTGTGCAGAAACATGGCCTGGTCAGATGGATCCAAATCTCCAGTCAGGTGTATCCAGATCTCTGTGGAGAAACATGGCCTGGTCAGATGGTTCCAGATGGCTGTGGAGAAACATGGTCAGTCAGATAGATCCAGATCTCTGTGGAGAAACATGGCTGGTCAGCTAGGCCTAGCACACTACTAGATGAGGAGTTAAAATAAAGTGGCAATTTAGTGTATATACCATAAATGTCTAAGGCTGGAATACCCCTTTAACTAATTTTTTCCTGTTTTTAACTTCCTTTTAATGGTAAATCTTTTCGCAGTACATTAGGCAATGTAAGAACATGTCCTGCTCTGTTTTTCGAGCAAATTCAGAGCTCGCCCCATGGAGCGCCCGGGGCAGGTTAAATAAACTAGTTTTCAAATTCTGTCTACAGCATTTAATAACATGGCTCACCTTCACAAGTAACATAAAAAAAACAAGGCGGCCAAAAGGAAAAAATCGAAATCCCAAGGCTACCTCTTAAATCCTTTTATGACCTTGGTTAAATACCTGAAAGCAGAGTTAGCGTCCGTCCATCACACATCTTTTTTATTGAGTCCAGAGGGACATGGAAGCAACCACACCATGTGAACATCTAAATCCATTAACGAAAAAACTCAAATCCCATTGAGCCAACATCTATTATGTTATCCTGCCTACTATACAACAAAGTATTTTACGAGCAGTCAACTTAGAGAAGAGCCGTACAATTTTCAGGTCAATTAAGCCTCTAGTGCTTCTACTAATCATCTTGCTTCAGTCGCCCCGTTTCAGCGTTCTCCGGCCTACAGGGTACTCGTAGGTCAATGAGCATTTCGTGCCGGAGTTCTGTTCCTCGAACAATGTTTGATGTAGCAAGGTTGTACGATTTTTAAAAGGTTTGTCCAAAAAGATTATGAAGAATATGGGTGTCCCAATTGTCCCAGATTTGGCCACGTTGTCCCCTAAGTCTGGTTAAGCTTCTTTTTTTTAATTCTTTTATTACTTCTTTTTTAATAATATTTTATGTATTTTTTTTTCTACTTGAAATTCTTATGTGCATATTTCAATTTATAATGGGGGAAGTTTTATTTGCACCATAAAATTGGCAGGCTTGTCATGCACCTTATATAGCATGCTTTGGAAACTTGTGCGTCTCAGTTGACAACAGGGTGTGGCCAACTGTGAAGGGGGTGTGGCTTGAGTGTTAGGTAAGCCAAGTAATAGGTGGTCTAAACTAAGGGTACTATTACACGGAATGATATTCGGCCAAATCGGCCCATCCGGCCGATTATCGTTCCGTGTAATATACACAACGATCAGCCGATGATCGTTGTCATCGGCTGATCGTTGATATAGGTTCAGACCTATAATTGTCAGCCAGCGGCTAACGATTTGCAAAAGAATACATTATCCATGGTCCAGGGCTCCTCCTGCTCCTCTTCTCCCTGGGTGCCGCGCACTGCAGCTTCACAGCAGCCTGTCTTAGCTGACGGCCACTCAGCCAATCACAGGCTGGGAACACCGCGGCCAGTGATTGGCTGAGTGGCCTGTCAGCTAAGACAGACCGCTCTGAATCTGGAGTGCGCGGGACCCTGGGAGAAGAGGAGCAGAAAGAGCCCTGAACCCGGCATAGGTAATGTATACCAGTTTAGCAAGGGCTGCAAGGACATCGGTAACAATGTCCCTGCAGCCCTTGTTAAACGATTATCGGGCTGTATAATAGGCCCTGTAAACGAGCGCCGATCTAGCTGATCGGCGCTCGTTTACATTTAATATCGGGCCCCTATCGGCCCGTCTAATAGTACCCTTAGGGTCCATTTACACTTAAAGATTATCTGACAGATTATCTGCCAAAGATTTGAAGCTAAAGCCAGGAATGAATTTGAAAAGAGGAGAAATCTCAGTCTTTCCTTTATGACCTGATCTCTCTTTATAGTCTGTTTCTGGCTTTGGCTTCAAATCTTTGGCAGATAATCTGTCAAACAATCTTTCTGTGTAAATGGACCCTTAGACTAAAAAGTACAAAGAAGCACTAAATTATCCATGGCTGAACGTTCCTGCTACTTCTACGGTGAGGGAAGGCAGAGAAAGACGGCTCTGGCTCTGGATGGAGTTGGGTCTTTACCGTGCTTCACCAACAATGAGAGTCAGGAGTATTGATGAGCGGACTAGACGAACGTTTAGGTTCGGACAAACTCGAATGTTTGGTAAGTTCGCTCATGACTTGTCAGTATAGTCTTCATGACTATATTCTGACATAGTGGTCTTCAACCTACAGCTACAATACCCAGTCATTGGCTGTCTAGTCATACTGGGAGTGGTGGTAGGATTCTCACATGGATACTATGGATAACTCTGACAATGTTAGTTTAGGTTCAGGAGAAAAATGGGCCCATATTATGTAAATCAGCCCAACTGTGTTGTTGTACAAAGCCTGAGGGGGGCCAGGCCGCCCCCAGTGGGAGGGAATTCCCTCCCCTGTATGACGCGGCTCCATTCATTCTAAGCGAGCCGCGTCATACAGGGGAGGGAAATCCCTCCCACTGGGGGCAGCCCGGCCGACCTCCAGTGCTTCAGCATCGGCCGGTACCGCTGGATCAAACGGAGCCGTGCACGGGAACCGGGCGGCGGTCCGAAAAACGGATCGTGGCACCGGCTTCCCCGTGCCGGCGCCGATCGATCCGTCGGTTCAGGTTAAAGAGGCTGTGGGTGGTACATCCTCTTTAAGTATCCGCCTCCCGGCGTAGTTTCTAGGTAATTTGGTCAACAGGGTAAATCTCCCCCAAAAAAATCTTAGGGTCCTATTAGATGAAGAGATTTTTTTAACGATTAACAAAAGATCACAAATGAGATTTATCGTTTATCGTTAACCTGAAATCGCTCACCATATTACACAGAACGATAGTCATTAGTAACAATCGTTTACTCAATCTGATCCCAGTTAAAGAAGCTACGATGTGGAATTATAATGTGTTTACAAAGAGAGATTTATCTGACACATTTTTGAAGCCAAAGCCAGGAATGGATTTGAAAAGAGGAGAAATCTCAGTCTTTCCTTTATGACTTGTTCTCTGTTTATATTCTACTCCTGGCTTTGGCTTCAAAAATCTGTCAGATAAATCTCTCTGTGTAAACACAGCATTAGGCTGGGTTCACACTACATATATTTATTTCAGTCAGTATATTTCAGTCAGTATTGTGGTCCTCATATTGCAACCAAAACCAGGAGTGGATTAAAAACACAGAAAGGATCTGTTCACACAATGGTGAAATTGAGTGGATGGCCGCCATATAATGGCAAATATTTGCTGTTATTTTAGAACAACGGCTGTTATATTGAAATAATGGCCATTATTTACTGTTATATGGCGGCCATCCACTCAATTTCACCATTGTGTGAACAGAGCCTTTCTGTGTTTTCAATCCACTCCTGGTTTTGGTTGTAATATGAGGACCACAATACTGACTGAAATATACGTAGTGTGAACCCTGGGTTCACACTACGTATATTTCAGTCAGTATATTTGTCAGTATTGCAACCAAAACCAGGAGTGGATTAAAAACACAGAAAGGATCTGTTCACACAATGGTGAAATTGAGTGGATGGCCGCCATATAACAGTAAATAATGGCCATAATTTCAATACAACGGCCGTTGTTTTAAAATAACAGCAAATATTTGCCATTAAATGGCGGCCATCCACTCAATTTCAACATTGTGTGAACAGATCCTTTCTGTGTTTTTAATCCACTAATGGTTTTGGTTGAAATATGAGGACCACAATACTGACTGAAATATACGTAGTGTGAACATAGCCTAAAACTGTTACAGGTCATAGTAACTGACGTAAATGGGAAATGGAAATTGTGCATTTTTTGGAAAGCTTTAAGAAAATTAAAATAAATACATAAACTATGCCTGCATTACCACACACCTACCACTAGATGTCTCTGTAGCAAAGTATCAGGTATCAGCAAAATGAGAACGATTACTCTGTGTGAGGGTGTGAGGGTCTGGACAACGCTATGGAACTACAAAGCTCAGCAGGCTTCTCACAAACACTGTCAGGGCTGGCAGCTGTGCTGTATGTATCTAGTGTGAGAGGTGTGTGAGGAGGGAAAAACACAGGTGTCCTATGTACTGCTGACCACTAGAGGGCGCTCACTGAACCAAGGACCACCTGGTATGTGGAAACTAATCAAATGAAAAGGAAACTGGACATCACCTGTATGTATGTCACTAACTGGGCCCACTGGTATCCTGACAATTATACACTGACCAGCAGTAATAGAACATTAAATAAACCAGCAGGGGGCAGACATTACCTGGACTTCTGACCCTCCAGTCTAGTGTTTGGATGCTGACTGACCAGCAGGGGGCAGACAATACCTGGACCTTTAGAGTGGACCCCCTCATTGACCCACTGACCAGCAGGAGGCAGACATTACCTGGATCTCTGACCCTCCAGTCTAGTGTTTGGATGCTGACTGACCAGCAGGGGGCAGACAATACCTGGATCTTTAGAGTGGACCCCCTCATTGACCCACTGACCAGCAGGGGGCAGACAATACCTGGATCTTTAGAGTGGACCCCCTCATTGACACAGTGACCAGCATGGACCCTCTGCTTATTGAGGTAGGTGGCCCTTGGGCTTTGTATACCACTCCTCATGCTGTACAGTACTAAGTTACACTATATATATATATATATATATATATATATATATATATATATATATTGTAAATACAAGACTTACATATAAACACGTGTACTGTAACATGTATATCTGCTTTATTAGGTCACGTTATTGTGTATTGTGTAGGATATTGCTGATATATTAACAGCCATAAATCATCAGATTATATAATGGATTACATCTTGCATCCCTATGTCTGTGATGTGGGGTTCAGAAAAGGGCATCCGGAAGGCTGATGAGGGCGCTAGATGTAAGAAACGCACTGCAATGTTTTAAACCCATAGTCACTGTTATTTAAAAAAAACACCTTCCCTCTATGTGAACTGTAACATATTTGTAAATCACTTCATTTACCAAAAATGACTCGCCTTGACCACTAGATGTCTCACTCCTCTGCAAACTGTTGCCTGCTGCCTGTTGTTAGGGGATTTCCATCTAGAGGTTTACATAGTGTTATGTATACGGAAAAACTTGTGTGCATGTATCCTGAGCTTCTCTGTCTGCTCCAGAGGTTCCAAAGGTAAATCAAGGTTTCTCGCTCATCTCTGACCTCCCAAACACTTCTGGGCAGCTGTCCCTTGTGTAAATTATAAAGTACCTACTACTACATGGTGCTACCTCCTGAATACAATCCCCTCTCGCCCCTCTTTTAGTCATCATCATAAGTAGATAGTACTGCTTAGACCCAGGCTGCTTTTGTCATGTAATCCCTTCTATGCTGAGAAAAACCTTGCTGCTCTCTGCTGCCACCTCTGTCCATGTCAGGATCTGTCCAGGGCAGTAGAGGTTTTTAATGAGGATTTGCTTCTGCTCTGGACAGTGCCTGACATGGACAGAGGTGGCAGCAGAGAGCGCTGAGACTGGAAAGAATACACCACTTCCTGCAGGACATACAGCAGCTGATAAGTACTGGAAGACTGAAGATTTTTAAATAGAAGTAATTTATTAATCTGTATAACTTTCTGACGCCAATTGATTTAGAAAAGGGGAGTACCTTTTCTAAATCAAAGAATTTATGTCAACTTTCAGCCAGCCATAGCTGTGACAATCTTTGCCCGCCCGCTGGGGGCTGCCCGCTAACCCCGGCTACGCTGTTCCTCTTTGATCCATCCCATGCATAATAATTAGACTATTTTAAGTATTTTAATTGTAAAATCTATGGTTACCGGCAAGGTTACATCCATTGTGTTCCCTCGACTGACAATTTATTTATTTATTTATATATCTTTTTTTTTTTCCTTCTGATTATTTTTCCCGTTTTCCGTGTCATATTTGATTTGGGAGTCGGGCGGACGTCTTCATCCAGGGGAAAATAGATTTGAAGGGACTGCAAACAAGACCCAGAAATTGTAATAACACTTAAAAGAGATAATTACATCCACGACTTGTCAGCCAAGCCGGCTCGGAAATCTGAAAAGGTCAAATATATTAGTGTCTTATTGCCATTTACATCCTGCCAATTAGAATATAAATAAGAGATTACTCAGTAATTCTGTTTGTAGAGCGGCTGATGTGCCGTAGGATAGATCCCATCAAATATAGTAAGAAGCCATAGAGGGAAATCATTGGAAGCAGCAGAAAAATCATCACACCACCGAAAGATATCTGATAATCTATAACCTTTTCTGTCTGTCGTTTGTGGTCATTCCTATCCTTGTTGTAATAGAAATAAGCCTAAAACAAGAATTGGTGGTGGGCTGCTGCTTCCGCACAGGAGCCAGTCTGGATAAACAGAGCTGCAGTATAAACCAAGGAGGAGCCCAAACCAATGTTCACCCAACAACTTACGGTGTAAATGTGAGGAGGATCAGGCGTTTTCTAAACAAATCTTATAGGTTGCTGTAAAATTTATTGCTATCAGCCACACATCTCCCTGTATGAACACATACCAATAACAAAAAGAAACTGACAGAACGGATATGCATACATCAGTGCTGTCAGTTTCTAGATCACCAGCAGTGCATACTTACCTAGAGGTGCTCTGTGATCCAACAGCCTGTTCTCCAGCTCCCCCATCCTGCTCTCTCTCTACAGAATGATTGACAGCCTAAGGAGGCGGGGCTGAGGAGAAGGACAGGAATGCCGGAGAGCGGAATTTCGGAGAACGCAGCAGCACTTTAGGTAAGTATGCATTGCTGGTGATCTAGAAACTGACAGCAGGGATATACAGTATGCATATCTGTGCAGTCACTGAAAAAGAGTGCTGATCTTGCCGTGTAAAAGGCCCCTAACTTATACTCCTTTTAGATACAGTAGACAAAGTGCAGGAACTCATTGTAGCTGTGCTTTAAGGAAGTTATCCCAAGACTTAAACATATTGCCTATAAATAGTATAGGTGATAAGTAGCTGATGGGTGGTGGACACCCAGCAATCACAAGAATAGGTTCACCTTGTCTGCCGAGTGGCAGCTTTTATGCTCAGCCCTATTGGGAGGAGTCCCAGGGGTTGGGCCTTCCCCTATCAGATACTCAGATCAGCAATCCTGTGTGAGGTAAGAAGCTTTTGAAGAATAAAGGGAGGAGTAACAACTGGGACACCATCAATATGGTAATTAACAGTAAATTGTCAGACTTACAATTTAAAAAAAATACTAAAATTTGCCAAGTATTGGGGGACCTTATTATTTACTTTTATAGTATACTTATGTATACTATATCTGTTGCATATGCTAGTAACCAAGTAGTGTAAGGGATAACATTTTCATATTCTATATAGGATGATTAATGCCTTGGACACATGATTTGCCCACATGGTTTCCTGTGTAAACTTGTGGAAGATACTGTAGGAGGTAGCCCTTAGTTTAGCCCTTCAACCCAGAAGAGGTAAACCAAAAAAACTATCTGAATTTGGCTTCTGCGAAGAGAAGTTTTAGCCTCTTAAGTGCCTCTGAACCTGATCCAGTACCAGTCAAACTGCTACAAGTCACTGCCCTGTTACTAGTCCAAACTGTGAGGATAAGTTTTCTGTCACGTTTTCAGGAGTATTGTCGTCATCAAGGGTTGGATAAATGCTTAACTGACCCTTGCGTTACATCTGTCCTGAGGCCTATGGTTGGCTGCCATGTAAATGAAACCTTATTACCTACATCCCTCTGGGTATCCCGTGACAGATGTTTCTGTGAAACTGTTAAATTTGTTTCATGGAATCCTAGTGTCCGTAGGTCCCGTTCCCGCACGTTCCATAACTGAAGCAACTATATTGACCAAATCTAGATGGGCCTCAGAGGAACATTAGGTTAGGTACACCACTCTACTCGCTACTCGCACGTACATCAAAAATTTTAATCGGTCAGGGTCTGGGTTTTAGTCGCGTATTGATCATTAAATGGAGTTAGAAGAAGTCTGAACACTCACCCTCCGACCAACCTGAACTTTTGACGTGTCTCTATGACACAGTTTTCTTTAAAAAACAGGACACTTTAAGGGTAGGATCATGACTACTTAGATCAGCCGCAATCACGTGATCGTTTAGGTTAACATTGGGACCAATAGAGCTGCCGCCACTATTCCAGAGCTCTATCCCAACTTATGGCTATAGGACTCTCATCAGTCCCTGACATACGAAGGCCCGAGTGATATTGGCTGTCCAGTCGCTGGTTCAGCCCGCCATACAGGTGGTCCCTAAAGGGTTAAATCGAAATCTTTTCAAACTTCTTTTTTTTTTTAATCAACTCAAAAGAATCATCAGCTAAAGTCAGGAGAAACTTAAAAGAGAATTTATGGTTTGATGTTATTAGGATGATCAATATTACTTTTTTGTGCTGTTTGGAGGACTGATAAATGCGTCTTTTATCCCTATGGTGTCTGTTTACCACTAGACGGCCTACAGTTCTGGAGGAATATTGATTTTCTTTTAGATCAAAATAAAGTGTATCAATTAATAAAAACCGATAGACAGTATGGTGGATACATTCATTCAGTACATCCACTCGCCTCCTGTCTACCATGCACTTAAAGGGGTTAGAAAAAAAGACTCTAATCTTGTAATAGACAGCGCCGTACCCGGATCAGTACAGGATCAGTAATGTAATGTATGTACACAGTGACCCCACCAGCAGAATAGTGAGTGCAGCTCTGGAGTATAATACAAGGTGTAACTCAGGATCAGTACAGGATAAGTAATGTATGTACACAGTGACCCCACCAGCAGAATAGTGAGTGCAGCTCTGGAGTATAATACAGGATGTAACTCAGGATCAGTAATATAATGTATGTACACAGTGACCCCATCAGCAGAATAGTGAGTGCAGCTCTGGAGTATAACACCAGATGTAACTCAGGATCAGTAATATAATTTATGTACACAGTGACACCACTAGCAGAATAGTGAGTGCAGCTCTGGAGTATAATCAGTACAGGATAAGTCTCCCGCTTGTGAACGGTTGGATTGGCCGCTCTTTTGAGGTTGGGTCTGGTGTCCGTCAGGGTTGCCCTTTGAGCCCACTGTTGTACGTGTTTGCAATTGATCCTTTCCTTAGCAGGATTGATTGTGGACCTTTGGCAGGGATGAGAATGGACCCTGCGGTGCCGGATTCCACTCTGAGGGTGGTAGCGTGCGCCGATGATGTCACCATATTCGTCTCCTCGCAAGAGGAGGTGCAGTGAGTGATGTCTTGTTTGCACCTGGGGTTGGGGTTTAGTGATAGGTTGGGTGGTGGGTAAAAGGGGGGAGGGGGCTTCTGTGGGACTTTGTTGGGACTTTTATATATAAAAAATCCTGGGCTGGTTCATGGACGTCCGTGATCATGTACTGGGGGCATGGGATGCGGGACCAGCTCAGGGCCCAAAAAAAAAAAAAAATTAAATATTATATATATTGTTTAGTTTTAGGTTATTATTTTGTATCATGTCTTGTTTAGTTGTAGGTTATTTGTGAATGATGTCTTGTTTAGTCGTTGTTGGTTTGTATAGAATTGTGTCTGTGGTATTAGGTTGTGCACAATGCAACTGGGCCAGGGGGTTCACATTTATATAGGTGTATAGTATATCGTGGTGTATAGTATATAGTGGTGTATTGTATATAGTAGTGTATATAGTTTATTAATATGTTTAGCTAAAATTGTTTATATTGTGTGTGTATATATTGTATATAGGTATATGGGTTGTCTGGGTGGAAGAATGAGTGTGGGGATGGATCGGTGGTTTATGTTATGGTTTCTTTTTGTTCTGGTTAGATATGGTGTGTTATTTCTGTATTTACTTATTGTTATGTTTAACATTTTTATAAAAGAAATACAGGATGTAACTCAGGATCAGTACAAGATAAGTGATGTAATGTATGTACACAGTGACCCACCAGCAGAATAGTGAGTGCAGCTCTGGAGTATAATACAAGATGTAACTCAGGATCAGTAGTATAATGTATGAACACAGTGACCCCACCAGCAGAAAGTGAGTGCAGCTCTGGAGTATAATACAAGGTGTAACTCAGGATCAGTACAGGATAAGTAATGTACGTACACAATGACTCCACCAGTAGAATAGTGAGTGCAGCTCTGGAGTATAATACAGGATGGAACTCAGGATCAGTAAAGGATAAGTGATGTAATGTATGTACACAGTGACCCCACCAGCAGAATAGTGAGTGCAGCTCTGGAGTATAATACAGGGTGTAACTCAGGATCAGTACAGGATAAGTGATGTACCCGGTGACTCAGCTTTTATGACGATTATATGTTTATATAAATTCTTTAATGTAGTGATAGAAAAAGCCCATTAGTGTTATTATAGTCACTGTTATTAGATAATAGCAGCTCATTGCTGACCATACAATCTAATGGAATCTATATTCCTCTAAAAGTTATGGTGCAGAAAGCTTTTATCCTCTATATAGACGAATGCAAAAGAAGTGGTTAAAATGAAGAGCGCTCCTTTAATAATAGAGAGAAACTTTAGACTCTCTTAAATGGTTCAAGATCAATCTCTTATCTATCTATCTCCTATCTATCTATCTATCTATCTATCTATCTATCTATCTATCTCCTATCTATCTATCTATCTATCTATCTATCTATCTATCTATCTATCTATCTCCTATCTATCTATCTATCTATCTATCTCCTATCTATCTATCTATCTATCTATCTCCTATCTATCTATCTATCTATCTATCTATCTCCTATCTATCTATCTATCTATCTATCTATCTATCTATCTATCTCCTATCTATCTATCTATCTATCTATCTATCTCCTATCTATCTATCTATCTATCTCCTATCTATCTATCTATCTATCTATCTATCTATCTATCTATCTATCTTTCTATCTATCACTACATACAATGTTGCTTTATATGTCTTACAATAAAAATATTAAATGTAAAGCACAGACTTCCAGATCCTACTTAACCTACTCCAGGGATCAGTCATGCATGGCCAAGTGGTTAGTGAACAGTGATCAGACATTCAGCTGCTCATGTGTCTGTTAAACATGACTGCAAATGGAAAGAAAAGACAAAAAATCCTGATCTGATCTCGTGTATTTTCATATAACACTAGCGCCATCTATAGGAGCACTGTGGAAATTCAATGGCTCATATTTTAATCCTGGGCATCCTGCGTTCTGCGGACTTCCAGCTGCTTTTACACAGACAGATAATAGTTCCTGAATGTCTTGGGAATTGCAGAGTTTTGAAACAATCCGACACTTACAGTAACACGTATTTTAATTGCCACCTTCACCGCTTTTTTGGGGGACCCCCCGCTGATGATTCCACAATGGTAATGCGTTTCGAAAAAACTAAACCGCCAAAGTACAGGATGTGTTATGAAAGGTATCAATTTGCCGCGGCTTTGTGTGATGAGACGTGCGTCTGTATAGTTTATCATTTCTATAAACCAGATTTATTGTTTCATAGCGAGGGAACTAATACGTTTATGTGTTTTGTGAGTATCAGGGTGACCCTGTAATCCTATTCTATATGTAAAATGCATTGTATAAGACAGCAATGGGGAGCCTTCAGCCCTCCAGCCATTGCTAAACTAAAATTCCGCTTTGGCTGCTCAGGCATGATGGGAATTGTAGTTTTGCTACAGCTGGAGGGCCGAAGGTTCCCCATTCCTGGTATAAGAGATGGATTAGATTTCCAGCTCTGCTCTTATCCATATGTAACAATGGTGCTCAAGGCAAATAGGTGTTAAGAGCAAAATAGTAGAAAAGACCCGGCACTCACCAGATGATACTTGCTAAATTATTGTGGTGCAAAAGGCATCAGGTACTAAGAGGACGCGTTTCGGCCAAGCATGGCCTTCATCAGCTTAGAGTGTACCCTCTAAGCCGATGAAGGCCATGCTTGGCCAAAACGCGTCCTCTTAGTACCTGATGCCTTTTGCACCACAATAAATTAGCAAGTATCATCTGGTGAGTGCCGAGTCTTTTCTACTCTTTTGCTCTGCTCTTATCCATAGACTGGGTGCCTTGTGCTTGACCACAAAACCACTGATCTGTTGGCACGGACGGCCTATAGAGTGTCATCCACAGGCCACCGTAGTCACACACCATTTACACTATAGAAATTTATAAGCCCAGATCGCAAATCTGGACTATTAAATAGCATGTCCCTTTTTTTTTTTTTTTTTACAATCCATGCTATGGGCAAATGCACAAACCATGGAATCTACTGTTACGCACATTGGTCTATAGAGCAGAATGGGTCCAAAAAACAATCTCAGAATCAGAAAGAAAAGTTATAGCATCACGTAGCTACAACCGCATTAAGTGAGACAGGTTGGATTTAAAAAAAAAAATGGGCTCTGGTCCTGAAGGCCAAAAAATCAGTCCGTTCCTGAAGGGGTTAAGGAAATATTTCGGCACACACGTAGCTACGGAGTTTTGGCAGCGATGTGTACGTTAAGAAAAAAGCAAAAACATTGGTCTAAACACAAAGCTTAATGTGCCTGAAGAAAAGTGAATTATTAGTTTGATGTTATAGGCAGAGAGTCTCCGCATCTCCGGCGACTACAAACCTGGTCCAAATGGCTGGAGTCCATCTGTCTGTCAGCGCTCGGAGCCAAGAGGCAGACATGCATTTGTGTTGTGTTTCTATGTTTTCTATGATTTACCGTCATATGACAGAAGTTACACATCTGCTGAACCGAAAATGATTTTACCTTCTGTCAGCTTTCTCCTCGCTGCGGTATAATACCGTCCATGTAAACGATTTATGGCGCCATATTTCAATGCAGAGGAATTGCAGATGGAAACGGAAGACGGCTCGATCAGTTGAAGAAAGTTTTGGGAATAGTTCTGTTAAGTTTTTGCGGCCTGCCGTATTGTAAGGCTGTGGGAGTGGACAGTGTTGGGTAGGCCTGAACTCTAACTCCCAAATTTAAAAATTGAGGGGGAGATTTATCAAACATGGTGTAAAGTGAAACTGGCTCAGTCGCCCCTAGCAACCAATCAGATTCCACCTTTAATTTTCAGTTCTGGTTTGCATGAACCCAAATGATCCGCATTTGAATCCCACAGCCTGAAGAAGGTGGATGCAGCCTGAGGACTGCCTGGGTGTTTAGGGCTGGTAGCTGGCTGTGTGCTGCGGCACTACCATTCCCCATTACAGTCACTGAGCACCAGGAGCCACTATGCTGGTAGGAAAGAACAGATGGGAGTCCTTAAATTAGTGTTCTGCCAGTCTTGTGACAATGAATGTGAACGTGGAATGAGGGTAGCATAGAAAAAAACATACTTACCTAGCCCTGCTCCTCCACTGCTCCCACCTAGCTATGCCCAATCCCAGATTTTCTCTTTTCTTCCTGCTCCCGAGACAAGCGCCAGTCACTGGCTGAGCGGGGATATTGCTGCAGCTGGTGACTGGCCGGCCCTCACTATAAAGACCTGGATTGTGGTGACCATTTTATGTTATAGGAGCATACTCCACTTGTGCAGAGTGTTGGATAGCATGCAGGCAAGTGGTGCGGCACCCTGTAAAAGGTAGCGGTTATATCATGTACACACAGGGCAGATCTAAACAACTTTATTAGTGGATCTTTGCCTTAAAGGGGTTATCCAGCGCTACACAAACATGGCTACTTTTTCCCCTCTCTTGTCTCCAGTTTAGGTGTAGTTTGCAATTAAGCTCCATTTACTTCAATGGAACTGAGTTTCAAACCCCACCCAATCTGGAGACAAGAGTGGGGCAAAGGTGACCATGTTTTTGTAGCACTGGATAACCCCTTTAAGCTTATAGGCAGGAAAGGCTGTTTTCAGCTTCCCAGAGATCCACAACAGCATTGAACAATAGGTCAAGGCTTACTTTGGGCACATCCCAACAGTGGTGAGTATGCTGAAGTACTGCATGGTTCCTTCCTGTGGACAGTGCCACCTAAAAGTGCTCTGCAACTATCTAGGACATTGTGCCACCTAAAGTGCTCTGCAGCTATCAAGTATATTGTACCACCTAAAGTGCTCTGTAACTATCAAGGGTACAGTGCCACCTAAAGTGCTCTGCAACTATCAAGTATATTGTACCACCTAAAGTGCTCTGCAACTATCAAGGGTACAGTGCCCCCTAAAGTGCTCTGCAACTATCAAGTTTATTGTGCTACCCAAAATGTTCTGCAACTCTAAAGTATATTGTGCCACCTAAAGTGCTCTTCAACTATCAAGTATATTGTGCCACCTAAAGTGCTGTGCAACTGTCAAGTGTACAGTGCCACCTAAAGTGTTCTGAAACTATCAAGTGTGCAATGTCACCTAACGTGCTCTGCAACCATCAAGCATGTCATGCCATTGATGTGAAGAAAATAGAAGTTGTCTATTCATCTACATCATTCCATCCATCTAGAGAGTGAGACCCTCTTGCAGACAGATGCCGGGGTGGGGGGCATGGCAGGAGTCGGATCTCCATCTCGTGGTGATTCTAAAATGTATAGCCCTGTCAGTGGTTAAAGTCAAGCTAGAAGAAGGTGAGAGAAGGCGGGAGGTGCGGGGTTCTTGGACGGAATATACTGGAGTGACAGATGTTTCATTAATTATTCCAATTAAAAAGTTATTTTAAATGCACATTTGGTCATTTTATGATGTTTGCATTTTATATCGCTCCTGGCATACAAAAGGCGCAGTAAATTATAGTATTTCATCCTGTAAGATAGATAGACGCCATCCAGGCTTTCATGTCAAGTGTCTGGGCTCCTCGGTGCTCAGTGGTCCGGTGTCCTACTTACTGGTATGTACTGGTTTAGTTCTTCAGTCCCTGGTGCGTAGTGGTTTGGCGTCCCAGGGGTTAACGAGTCGCTAAAAAAAATGTCATAGGCCGACTAAATAGATTGCTAAATGAAAGGACACTTTCACGTTCACTTCTGATCGGCCTGTTCGGCTCTCCTTGGAGAGTAAATCAAGCACTTTATGGACTCTATGGACCCTAAACCTATTCGGGCAAGTAGCAACCATTAGGTCGCTTTCCCACTAGCGTAATATAGCCGCAAGTCTGACTGCGCATCTGATGACCCAAACTGACAGCTCTCCTCCTTAGGTCAGGACATGTGGCGTAACACGGTCCGACACGCTACTCAGACCCCACTGATCGTGACTTCTGACCTGTCACTGGTATTTAACATTTATAACTTTACCTTTATTAAAGGGATACTGCGTATAAAAAAATGCTGTCAAATCTGGTGTCAGAACGTTATAGATTTTTAATTTACTTCTATTTAAAAATCTTCAGTCTTCAAGTACTTATCAGCTGCTGTATGTCCTGCAGTGGTGTATTCTTTCCAGTCTGACACATTACTCTCTGTTGCTACCTCTGTCCATGTCAGGAACCGTAGAGATTTTCTAAGTGGATTTGCTGCTGCTCTGGACAGTTCCTGACATGGACAGAGGTGGCAGCAGAGAGCACTGTGTCAGACTGGAAAGAATACACCACTTCCTGCAGGACAAACAGCAGCTGATAAGTACTGGAAGACTTAAATAGAAGTAATTTAAAAATCTATATAACTTTCTGAAACCAGTTAATTTTAAAGGGAACCTGTCACCCCCCCCCCCCCCCTGCCGGGGTGATGGCTGCCCGGCCCCCTGCTAGAGCCCCGGATACTTCTCCAGGAACGGGACTTAGCGAGATGGGGTAAGTATCCGGGCTCTAGCGGGGGGTAGGGCGGCCTTCACCCTGGCACGGGGGTGACAGGTTCCCTTTAAAAAAAAAATTCTCCGGAGTGCCCTTTAACTGATGACGTCACACATACCCCCTGCCCAACAGATCTTTTTTATTAAGCAAGAAATAAATTATCTATATACCTTACAGAGAACGAACATTCACCCCTATGATCATTTACCAAGAGGTTCTGCAGCAGCATCACCACATTTTTCCTTAAGCAAGTGCAGCAAAAAGAAAGTAGCAAATAGTTCTGTCCTGGACGGCAGCCATTGCCATTCACGCGTCCCAAGTCCAACAGCTGCCAGGCTGTCCTGCGTGCACCAATGAAATCATCCATTTATACCCACTCAACTATATTATTTCTGGGCACTTCTTGCTGGATTTGTACTTTTCAGTCCCGACCCACAATCATTTCAGATATCTGGTGCCAGAGTGAACATCTGCTGTGCGTCTATTGAGTCAAGTCCAGCACTTTGCCAGCTCTACCTGAGCCAGGAAAGAAACGAGTCCTTACAGTCTCTGGAGCCCCGGTGTCACGCACGAGTCCTCACGTTATAGTTACAAGGAATATTGTCCGCATAGACAAAAACGTTCCCGTGTACAAGGACGGGTCAACCTGCAAGCTATCTCCGCGGGACGGCATCCAAGCACGGAACAATTATGTCATTCATTAATGGAACAATTATTTCATTTCAATTCTCCTCCGAACTTATTGAATATACAAATATGTCGGCGTCTGACGATAAGCGCATCCCTAATTGAGAACATTGCTTTCTGAACGGCTTCGTCAAGTGTTTCCGCCATGTGCTGAGGCAGGGGGAAGAACGACATTAAATCGCCAGCATTTTGCTTCATCGGCTCCAGGGTTCCTCCGCACATTTGAGTTTGCAGTTTGCTCTCGTGAAAACCCAAAATCGAGCAGATGAAAGTCAAAAGGTCCGTTCCCTTCTGTGCCGTCAAATGAATGGGGAGACGCGGGAGAATAAAAATGATAGCTGTCTCAGTGACAACCAAGAAAAAAAAAAAAGGTGAGGTGTGGAGTCGGAAACTGGAAAAACACAAACCTCATCCGTTGACAGAAACAATGTGAATGTTTTTTTTTTATTATTTATTATTAAGGGGTACTCCAACATTGAATAAAAAATACAATGCTACAGCATAAAGCATTGCTTACCTGTCTGTCCCAGTTCTGAAATCACCAAGAATCCATCTGTTTTGTTTAACTGTAAGGCTACGTTCACACTACGGAATGAGCGGACTTGGCATCGAATCCTGCCTTCAATGTCTCTGAATGGGAGGGCTCCTGAGCCTCTGCTCTCTGCACCTCTCCGCTCAAAGAATTGACATGTCAATTCTTTAAGCGGAGAGGCCCAGAGAGCAGAGGCCCGTGAGTCCTCCCATTCAAACATATTGCAGGCATTCGGGTCCGCATGGGGAGTTTCCGCATGGAATCTCTGTACTGATTCCGTACTGTAAATGGGGCCTAATCCTCTGTAGTCCTCCATTAAGTCCTCTCCCTACTTCCTGGTGTGGTACTCAGTAGCACAATTCCCAGAATGCATTTCTTTTCCTCAGCTTTCCACCGATCCCACCTAGATTTGCTGTAGAACATCAAAAACCACAGCAGAACAGTAGCTGTATTAATCCTCCGTCTGATTCTCTTCCTGACTTCCGGACAGGAGAAGTGTAGATTGCATGAAATGGCTGTAGCCAAGGACCCGCCTGCCTGTGATCTCCCCTCTCCCTGCATCGGCACAATGATATATACTTGTGAATAAACAAAGCAGAAGGGTGAGTGCAGCTACTCTTTTTGCCCTGTATTAAAGCTGTATATGTATATATATATATATATATATATATATATATATATATATATATATATGTGTGTATATATATATATATATATATATATATATATATATATATATATATCTTACACATATATATGTATCAATCTACGGGTGAAGCTTGAGCTCAGAGAGAAGATCCAGCCAACCTTCCTGAGACAGCAGGGGAGGATATATTATTTCAGGAAAAAATAAGGAGCCAGAGAGCTGAGACAACACCACACTATACACACAAGAACTTTGTGTGAATCAGAGGTATTTGAAGCAAAAACCTGTAAAATAATGTCAAGTAGACTGGTCGAACTGTTAGGGAGCGGCAACCTTCTCCGAACCTGAACACTCAACATTTGACTCCTGGTGGCTCAAGAAGATGGACGCAGCCCTAAGGAGTCCTGGAAAACATGGATACAGCTATAGCACTGGAGCTGAATCCATCTTCTCCGGACAGCAAGAGTCAAATGCTTGGTTGAACTCAAACATTCGCCAAGATTGCTCAACACTAATAGAGGTGCAATATTATAATCAACTATGGTAACTCCTCATTGGATCATTTTGAATGGCAGAAGCGTTTGGTGTTGTATTTATTTCTATAGAGAGAAAAGTGTCTGTTTTGTGACTTTTTTTTGAATTCTTTAGGCTTTTCAGTTCTATCAATGACGTACTTTGGCCACTTATTGCTAAAGAATCTACCGTTAGTATTCAGCAGATATTTCTCATCTCTTCAATGCAATCTTATACTTTTTTCCCCCGTCCTAATTTTGGCTCTGCCTGAACACAACTTGTTTTGCCATTAAATGGGAAAGACACAATTTAGTCCGAGCCGTTGTCTTCCATTCCAATGTTTTGTGAAGTTCCCGCCCGGTGATTGCAGACATATTTGATCTAATGGGGATGTTACGGATGCCGCGTCTACTGTGATTGGGGTTTGTAAGTAAAACCTAGTGCGCTCGGTAGGCCTTGTTAAAGTGACAAGTGGGATTGACACACATTATTTTTCTGTGAAATCAGACCATTCCCAATGAGTTCTCTTTGTGAAAGCACATTCGATTTATCTCAATCTATTGTCTACATCATTCGGATTTTGCCCATTAGGCAGTGAGATTGGAACGCCTAGAAAAAAAAAATTGACTTGTGTTTTTATACATCTTCTCCAGAGACTTGTAATGATTAATTGATGGACTAAGTTATCAATTGTCTACTGCCTTATGGTTTCTACCCATAGGCTGGGTCTATAAATCAATCACTCTCCGTCACGCTACAGAATCTCATCATTTTCTTTGGAAAAGAGAGATGGGTTTTCTTGAAATATCTTAATCCCCCGGTGTATGACAAATATTGAGGTTAAAACATTGGAAGACGCTGGGGCTTGATGTGTGGTAGGTATTTGCAGACCAAATTACATAGGGTTACATCATCTAAGATTGAATGACATTTAACTACATTTAACATTTTACTCGTGCCGTCATTTTGGAAGCCAGACTCCAGTCTATTGTTGTTTTTTTATGGTATCCAATCATATTACAATTTTTGTCTTTTTAATCTACAGAATGACACATTCAAAGGGTTTTTCAATATGACAGGTGGCTTTTTATGATGTTACAGCTGATAAAGAGTGACATGGCTCCTCGCTGTTTCCTTCAGGTCCCTCGCTGCTCATAGGTTTTCCCTGATAAATTCAGGTCCCCCCATGCTCATGGATTTTTGCTGTTAACTTTAGGTCCCGCTCTCTGCTTATTGCTTCTCATTGTCTACTTCAGGTCTCCTGTTGTTCATGGCTTCTTCCTGTTTCCTTCTGGTCCCCCTTGCTCATTGCTTCTCTCTGTTTCCTTTACGTCCTTGACTGCTCATGGCTTCTTGTTTCCCTTAGGTCCCTTGCTTTTCTTTGCTTCTCCCTGTTTTATTTAGGTCCCTCGCTGCTCATGGCTTCTCCCTGTTTCCTTCAGGCCCCCAATTCTCCTGGCCTCTCCTGTTACCTTAAGATCCCCCTCTGCTCATGGTTTCTCCCTGTTTCCTTCAGGTCATCCTCTGCTTATAGCATATCTCTTTTCCTTCAGGTTCCTTGCTGCTCATGGCTTCTCCCTGTTTCCTTTAGGTCCCCCGATGCTTATTGCTTCTCGCTTTTCCTTTAGGTCCCCCGATGCTTATTGCTTCTCTCTTTTCCTTTAGGTCCCCCGATGCTTATTGCTTCTCTCTTTTCCTTTAGGTCCCCCGATGCTCCTGACTTCTCCCTGTTTCCTTCAGGTCCCCCGATGCTCCTGACTTCTGTTTCCTTCAGGTCCCCTGATGCTCCTGTCTTCTCCCTGTTTCCTTTAGGTCCCCCGATGCTCCTGTCTCCTCCCAGTTTCCTTCAGGTCCCCCGATGCTCCTGTCTCCTCCCAGTTTCCTTCAGGTCCCCCGATGCTCCTGTCTCCTCCCTGTTTCCTTCAGGTCCCCCGATACTCCTGTCTCCTCCCTGTTTCCTTCAGGTCCCCCGATGCTCCTGCCACCTCCCTGTTTTCTTCAGGTCCCCCGATGCTCCTGTCTCCTTCCTGTTTCCTTGAGGTCCCCCGATGCTCCTATCTCCTTCC
Source organism: Dendropsophus ebraccatus (assembly GCF_027789765.1). Classification (NCBI taxonomy): domain Eukaryota; kingdom Metazoa; phylum Chordata; class Amphibia; order Anura; family Hylidae; genus Dendropsophus; species Dendropsophus ebraccatus. The sequence continues at coordinate 71,256,675 of NC_091466.1, read as the reverse complement.
TGTTTCCTTGAGGTCCCCCGATGCTCCTGTCTCCTCCCAGTTTACTTGAGGTCCCCCGATGCTCCTGTCTCCTCCCTGTTTCCTTGAGGTCCCCCGATGCTCCTGTCTCCTCCCTGTTTCCTTGAGGTCCCCCGATGCTCCTGTCTCCTCCCAGTTTCCTTCAGGTCCCCCGATGCTCCTGTCTCCTCCCTGTTTCCTTCAGGTCCCCCGATACTCCTGTCTCCTCCCTGTTTCCTTCAGGTCCCCCGATGCTCCTGCCTCCTCCCTGTTTTCTTCAGGTCCCCCGATGCTCCTGTCTCCTCCCTGTTTCCTTCAGGTTCCCCGATGCTCATTGCTTCTCTCTATTCCTTTAGGTTCCCCGCTGCTCATGGCTTCTTCCATTTCCTTCAGGTCCCTCAATGCTTATTGCTTCTCTCTTTTCCTTCAGGTCCCCCTCCGCTCATAGCCTCTCTCTTTTCCTTCAGGTCCCCCTCCGCTCATAGCCTCTCTCTTTTCCTTTAGGTCCCTCGATGCTCCTGTCTTCTCCCTGTTTCCTTTAGGTCCCCTGATGCTCCTGCCTCCTCCCTGTTTTTGAGACAAGATATCTCATAAGGACCTGCCTGCTCTGCCAATCACTGGCTGAGACCAGACACATTTGCATGCCAGGAACGCCCCTCAGACCATTACATTGCCACTTACCAGCTGTTGAACTCCACTGGTGCATCCACGGGATGTTACTTCATGCCATCCACACCTGACACAGACCTGGCCATTTATATGCTTCAGCTTCTGTAGGATCATCTGGGGCACCCTTTGGGGTCTTCACTTACAAGTTGTCACCAGGTATACAATATGGTTATTCAGCAAATCCTTGCTGCTGTTTTGCTGGGTTAAAAAAGTGCAACCCAACACTCCTCTCTTGGATCAACCACACATGGCCGCAGTGTGATCTTCTGGACGATGTCTTCCCATGGTTCATCCAGTCTTGGTATATACTCTTGATAACCCAACAATTGTGGTAGTTTCAGAAGCAATGGCACCTCCAGCCCCCAAGAATATAAAGACACTCGAGTCACCACATTTAACCGAAACTGGCAAATGTTGTCTACCACTGTGCCCAGGAGACCTCAACACATTGCCCTGGCGGCACAGCCGGTATTGCGTTATTAGTCACTAGGTGTCCCTAATGCAAAGATCATTCAGTATCCATATTATAGTTCTAATCACATTTATTTTGTGCACTTGTCATACCTGGTTTTAAATAGTTAAATCTGCCTGACAAGAGTGCGGAATAAATGAGTATGATTAATATTTTATAGCGGGAGATGAAGCTGCAGCTTTATATATGTATCTTCCAATAATGAATGCAGACAGATGACTCTCTCATGTTTCCACTGCATTGATTGTATCATTAATACGCCCGGCTTTCATTTACACATGAGACTTTATATACGCATCTCCTATTTAGTTCTACATGAAACACGCAGGTGCCTCTCGCTCGGAAGATAATACAATTCAGCACCTTGTGATAATATTACAAGTGTTTGCTTTTTGCGGCTGAGCCTGTCGGTATTAGAGACTATTAAAGGGGTTCTATAGGCATCATAAAAATGCAAGAGCTACAAGGATTTAACATTATATTTGATTCCTTCGTGTTATGGGTAGAAATTAAAGGGCATCTACATTGACGGCTGATATTAACATCAGGTCGCTTAAAGATATGCATACGTATACCACAGAATACGCCACATACTACACATACTACTAAAAATGTTAAAGGACTTAATAAGGTTCAGGAGGGAAGTGTTTTCAGAAGAAAAACTGAACTCAAAAACAAGGGGACACAGTGAGAGGTTACCTGGGGGGAAGATCAGAAGCAATGCTAAAAAATATTACTTTGTCCCTCTGGGTTCTGTCCCTAGCGGACACTGGAGCCCACTTGCAGGGTCCTGGCGGCACCATTGCTTCAGCCCCACAGGCCGCCTTATGTGCCCGCACTCCTGTTTGCTCCCGTTCTGCCTGGCGCATGCATCCCTGGCTCGGGCGCATGCACACCGGCTCTCTGTAATTTAAAAGGACACCTATGTCCCTAATTGGTTTACATTGGTAACACCTCCGTGTAAATTCAATAGTGTGTGGTCCCAGCTCTTCTGCGATTCCTGTCCGTGACTCCTGCTGTCTGCTTGTGGTTCCAGCCTGTTCCTGCTGTCCGGCTTTCAGGCAAAGAGGATGCCTAAACCTCACCACCTCGGGAAGAAGTCCATGTAAAACTAAAAACTATTGCTCAGTCTACCCTTCATTTGCCGTCTATATAAAATAAACATAACCACAAAGTGAGTGAATAATGTTTCTAAACTAGAGATTGTTGCTGTCTGGGAAAGGGCTGGGCAGCTCATAATCACTTTGGTAAAAACTGCCTCACCAGCAACTAGGGGCGCCTAACAGATCACCCAGACAGTCACCCCTCAGCTCCACGCCCCCCCCCCCCCCCCCCTCGCTTTTACGCACTTGATGTTGGTGTGTATATTAGCGCTGGCAGCGGGCGGTGAACGAGGACCAAGCACGAGCTGACCTGACAGGTTGGTGCTCTCTTGCTCCTGCTGATCACCCCATGTCAGGGCCGGCCTTAGGGGTGTGCGAGCAGTGCGGCCGCACAGGGCGCTGTGGACTCCCGGCAGGAAGGGGGCGCCACCTGCGTCCCCCTGAGGCCATAAATCCGGCCCTGCCTCTGCACAGCAGCCGAGGAAGCTCTTCTCCCCAGACATGTGACTGCAGCCTGGCCCCCATCCCCCGCCCCCCACAGCGTCTCCCAGCTCACAGAGGCCCATAACCCCGCCCCCTCCCCGACGGAGACATCAGCAGTGTGATCCTCCGCTCTACCTGCTTCTCCTCATGGGCAGAGACATCCTCCACTACTACTGCAGTGTGACTGTGAGTATATCTATCTATCTCTGTCTGTGTGTTAGTGCTCTGTGCGGTAGGACAACAACTCCCAGCATACTCCTATGTGGCTCTGTGTGGTAGGACAACAACTCCTAGCATACTCCAATGTGGCTCTGTGCGGTAGGACAACAACTCCCAGCATACTCCTATGTGGCTCTGTGTGGTAGGACAACAACTCCCAGCATACTCCTATGTGGCTCTGTGCGGTAGGACAACAACTCCCAGCATACTCCTATGTGGCTCTGTGCAGTAGGACAACAACTCCCAGCATACTCCTATGTGGCTCTGTGCAGTAGGACAACAACTCCCAGCATACTCCTATGTGGCTCTGTGCGGTAGGACAACAACTCCCAGCATACTCCTATGTGGCTCTGGTAGGGCAACAACAACTCCCAGTGGTGGGTATGTGTATATGTGACTGTATGTGTGTCTGTGTTTGCAGGATATATATATACTGTGTGCCTGTGTAAGCAGTATATACACTGTGGGAGAGATTCATCAAACATGGTGTAAAGTGAAACTGGCTCAGTTGCCCCTAGCAACCAAAGAGTCTGTGAGGAATGAAAGGTGGAATCTGATTGGTTGCTAGGGGCAACTGAGCCAGTTTCACTTTACACCATGTTTGATGAATCTCTCCCTATGTATCTGTATGTGTATATCTATCTGTGTAAGCAGTATATACAGTGTGTGTCTATGTGTATATCTATCTGTGTAAGCAGTATATACAGTGTGTGTCTGTATGTGTATATCTATCTGTGTAAGCAGTATATACAGTGTGTGTCTATGTGTATATCTATCTGTGTAAGCAGTATATACAGTGTGTGTCTGTATGTGTATATCTATCTGTGTAAGCAGTATATACAGTGTGTGTCTGTATGTGTATATCTATCTGTGTAAGCAGTATATACAGTGTGTGTTTTGGGATGGGCTACAATCAGCCGGGGGGGGCGCCAAAAGAATATTCTGCACAGGGCGCCATCTACCCTAAGGCCGGCCCTGCCCCATGTAATAGGGGCTTTAGTTTGGCCACCGACAACCCCGGACCTGGGAATATATTTTATTTAAGAAGAAAGTGAACAGAAAACCCTTCTGTGCTATTATAAACCCATCAGCTGTCAACGTCCGGCACCGAAAATAATTCATATTATCCTCTACTATAATAAAAAGAATGAAAGTGTCACCTTATATAGTTTAATCATTACCCTGCAAAGACCCCTTGCTCCCAAACCAAAGCAGATTGTGGATGTGACTGACATGACTTATATTAGGTGTTTGGGATGAGGATTTATGTGTAAGAATGTGTTCACACTGTGTATTTTAAGGGGGGGTGGGGAGTTAGATTTTCAGGGGTTTTCAGCATTTGTTTTTGGACATTTGGACCATCTCATATTTCTGAGATATTTTTTTAAACTGTTTCTTGCTCCCCAATTGAACACCTCCTTGGGAAAGGCTACACCAAAACAGACATTTGTGGGACATAAACTGAACAAAAAAAGTGATTTTTTTTTATCTGTATAGGCCGTATTACAGTGCTCGTTTGCTCCTCATTCCCCGCTTGCTGCCACCGGTATTCCACATGGCAGCAGTGAGCGGGTGAGTCCAGGGAGGGCCGGGGGGGGGGGGGGGGGGGGCTGCCTGGGTGATTGCTGATAGGAGTGAAGGCACCAAATTGACAAACGACTTCAACGATCAGCCAACATGAACGATGTCGGATGATCATTGCCTCCTATTCCACGGGACGATTATCGTCCGTAATGGCCGATATCTGCCGAATACGGCCGATAATCATTCCGTGGAATAGGGCCTTATGTTGCTGATCGTTTACTAAGGCAGCTGAAAGCCTTTTAATGGCCTCAGTGGCTGCTCGTAAAATCTACTGTAACAGCCTGCCGCAGAAAAACTGTACTAGTAGATCACTGATATGACAGTAAACTGCAATATAATATTGCAGTGTACTGTATAAGCCAGTGTTTCTTGACTCTACTCCTCAAGAACCCCAATAGGCCATGATTTGAGGGTGTCCCATAGAAGAACACTTGTTGTGATACCTGGTACCTGGAGTATAGTTATATCACCTGTGAAGTACTGAGGAAATCCTTAAAACACAACCTGTTGGGGGTCTTGAGGACTGGAGCTGAGAAACACTGGTGTAGATTGTGGGTACAGAGTCGCTTTAAGGGGGTTATCCAGCATTGGAAAAACATGGCCACTTTCCTCCAGAGACAGCACCGCTCTTGTCTCCAGTTTTGCAACTCAGTTCCATCGAAGTGAATGGAGTTTAACTGCTGACCATACCTGTACTGGAGACCAGAGTGGTGCTGTCTCTGGAAGAAAGTGGGCCTATTTTTCCAATGCTGGATAACCCCTTTAAGGGCATTATCTGGAAGAAAAAAATTACAATTAGGCGGCACTAAAACATAAGAAAAAGTTCTCACTTTCCACTTAACTCCCAATGGTGTGTTAGCATTGTCCCCCACGTACCTTATGTGTCAGAGACGCCGTTGAGCACCTCTAGGCACCAGGGCCCATTTGCTATTGATACCACTGCACCTACCTTACCACCCCACTTCCTTTTAACAACTTGTTGGAGCTTAATAGACACCATGTAGGTTGTCATCCAACTTCCCTGGGAGCACATATAACTAAGAAACAGTAATAAAACTTGACAGAGGAAAAGAACTAATTTTTTTTAAGGGGGTAATGTTGTTTAAGAATCACTCGAGACGTTCATTAAGCCTGTCTTGTGCCTCTACCTACTGTTCGCACATCACAGTTCCTATGGATGATCCATGATCTTAAAGCTTTATCGCCACCTCGGGTCCGGCGTGCTTTCTTGACAAATATTGTGGAATGACATTAAGTCTTGAAAAAAAAGTAAAGTTTCAGCAATTTAAAGTTGCAATTTGTGCAATTACAGAAGAGAAGTGTTCTAGCTATTCAGATGTCTATGCAAAAACTCTTCTGCTCGCTCCACGAAAACATTGTCTCCCCGGTGAAATCTGCTAATAGATTAGAAAGTGACGCGAGGAGTCGCACTTCATGCTATAGCAAGTCATTATTTTTACTTTTAACAATTTACCAAGGATCACATCGGGAAGCGAATACAGAATTTTGCAGGAAAAGTTGTTAATTAGAATACGGTACAGAAGAGCCGGCGCGGCAGCCAGCGGTGGAGGGGCGACAAGAATACGGCACAGAGGAGCCAGCGGTGGAGGGGCAAGACTATCCAGCCTGGGAGACAACATCTTTATAATATCCAGTTACCTGGACCCTAGGCCACTATGGATAATGGGCCCCTTGCCATGATATAGTTTTATTTTAGCTTTAACCCTTTATTTACTGTCCATACTTGTTTTTACTGAGGTCACTCAGGGGATTAAGGGCCCTATTACACGGGACGATTATCGTGCGAAAAATCATTGTATCGTTAGAATTTTAATTATAATCGTTCTGTGTAATTGCCGGCAATGATCCAAAAATCGTTTGTATGTCGTTCATCGTTGATTTAGATCTGAACCTAAAATTATCGTTAATCGTTCGCTGTAATTCCACGTTCGTTCGCTGTAATGCCGCATTTGTTCACTAATCGTTCAGTGTAATCGCACATTGTTCATTGTTTTGCTGGGATCAGAAGGAATAAACGATCATAGTAACGATCGCAATAAGGATCGTAGTAACGACCATCGTTCTGTGTAATATGGTAAACGATTTTAGTTTAACGGTAAACAATCTCGTTTGCGATCGTTTATCGTTAGATGGCTTTAATCGTTAAAAATCACCCCATCTAATAGGACCCTTAGACTACTAAGGTTGCATGTAACCAGGACTGGCTACTATTCTGCCCTCTCTAAAAGATGCTGTATATGTACTGTGCTCTGATCCCCGAGGATTTATTCCTCTTTTCTATTACACTTCGAGGGACAATTTAGAGGGTCCTTTAGCTATTTGTGCCTTTTGTGGTCAGGCCAGACCACCCATTTGCTGCTGGAAGCTATTCTAAAGGGTTTTAAAGTCACAGTTACATATGTGGAGCCCTACAACGGGTGTTGCTATTGGTTACACCCTTCAAAAAAGCCTGTACTTATTATACGCAAGTGGTGTTGAGTAGTGATAAAGTTTCGCCACTAGATGTTGCTGTTTTAGAAGTATGTATTCAGATGCTGCACGCCTGAAGTATCTGAAGGGTTATTGTTTGTTAGTATGTCACATGGATCTGTGAACCTATAGGAATCTTTTCTTCTCTCCGGTCATCTTTCTTCTTCTATTGCACTCTTCATCCACTCACAGCGCACTTTAGATACGCTGGCGTCACAACATAACATCTTAAGGTCCGCCTGCGTCTCGGCCATCCACCACCAACAGAGTGGCGCCACACTCAACCATCTAGCAATCGACTGGCCGATCCTCCGACACAACACCACGGGGGTTACAACACTTAGCTTGTACGGCTGAAAAAATACAAACATTCATCTACTTTGTTGATCCAGAGGAAGACAGAGAACCCCCAAATTCCTTACCAACTCCAAATCTGCACAGGGAATCTACAATCTTGGGATCTACTCATCCGACCACCTTGACGCCTCACAGGTTAACTCCTTCAGTGCTCTCTAGATTTACAGGTACAGAGTTGAAACTGTTTAGACTAGGGACGGGGAACCTTTGGCCCTCCAGCTGTTGCAAAACTACAATTGGAATTGTAGTTTTGTAACTGTTGGAGGGACGAAGGTTCCCCGTCCCTGGTTTAGACTATGTGCCTCCACTACAGGATGAATATCCGTAAAGTTACCGATTTTGCTGAAACTTTCTTGAGCCCTGGTGTCTTGGTTCTTCCTGCACTACTATCAGCAAGGGCCTTTTGGTTACTACCAGCCAGGACATCATCAGTAGGAGAATGTCCCTAGGGGATAACCCAAGCTCATGGAGCTCAGTGGCGGTCAGTGAGCTGGTGACGCTGCACTGCGGAGGCACGGGGATGGGTAAGTATTGTTTCTTTTTTATGTTTCCCTCACCCCCTATTGGTCCTGGATTTTTAGATTTCCACAGAGTTTCTCTTTAATAGGTTAAGCGCTGATTGGTCATCACCATTTTTTTCTTGTTAACCCTTTCTGTTGCTTATTAAACTACTTATTGCAGATTTTCTTCTAACCAATGCCCATTTCTCATACCCTACCGTATAGCAGCTTTAGTGTACGTTCCTGTTGAAATATTCTGCTTGCAATACAATTGATATTCCCCGCAGAGAATCAAAGACTGTACAGGATTCAGAATTATACCATTAATATTCATTTTGGTACAGAATTCAGCCCATTGCTCGCACAGTGAGATCCGCAGAGTGAAGCAAGCCGGGATCGGCCTTCCTAGTGGCAAAGCCATAGCGACTACTAATGACAGGTAATAATGCAGCTGTCGTAATGCCCAGTGACAGCGGTTCATGTCAAGCTGTTAAAGAGATGTAAAGGCACACATTCTGCAGACAGCAGCTTTCTGCAAACCATCTGCTAGGGCATCCAATTTCACAGTGTAAATAGCTTATAATGAACATATGCAGAGATCTGGCAAATGAGGAGAATTGAACTGATACAAACATGAGTTGCGACCAATCTTTCGCCAGATTGGGATGTTTAACCTTTTCTGGTGGCGTGGGCACTTACTGTACCCTACAATCTAAGACACCATAATAATAGGATGCAAGATATGACATCTCCATATCATGTCCCTGACTGTGCACGCCTGTGGTGGTCACTGACCGGCACAGTGTGGACTTAGTGTAGGGACCCATGTGTATTAGATACCTGCACGCGGTACATGGGGCAGTGTGGCTTGATCAATTCATACACAAAATTCTGATGTTTTTTATGCAGCCGAGAGGTACTAGTGTCAGCCATAGGTGTGAGGTGCAGCGCTCTTTTCTCTCCTGTATTACATCTCCATATAACCAGTCCCATAAGGTCATGTTTTCCTAGATGTGTAAGATAGACGGGCATGTGCAACCCAGGGGGGGCGCCACCGGACAGAACCTGCAGCCTGGTTGGCCCTTTTAGTGTCACAACAGGTCACAGACATACTTGAGGGGGTTACCCCACGTAACGCCAATGGCTGGCCCACCTGCTTGTGAGGTTGCACTAATGGTGATGGTCTTGGCTCCCACAGGGAACTTTATCATGGACATGTCAGGCATAGTTGCAGTTGGGTTGCCCCAATGTTAGGGTTAGTTCATACTTAGGAATCAGCTCTGAATCCGCATTGAATATTCTGTTTGAAAATAAAGTGCAGAGCTAAATTCCATTGAGTTCAATTAAATTTGCGCTCTGCAATTCACACAGCGGAATTTTCCGCAGCGGATCCGTTTTGTCATGTCAATTCTTCTGGTGGATTCCGCTGGCGGAATTCCATTGAGATGAACTGAGCAGTGATTTTCCACTCAGAATTTTTTTGGCGCTTATTCAGCGGAATGCTTGCAGGAGTTCCCTGCGGAATTGGGAAAAAAATTAAGAGGTGATTCCGTGCGGAACACTTTCCTCGCTGATTCCTCAGTGTGAACTGACCTTTAGGGCCAGTTCACACTGAGCAACTTCTTCGGCCACCAGTAATCAAATGCCAAGCGTGCTCGAGGTTCACCCACCCCTATGGTAGTTTGAATTATTACTATGGAGGGGTTTTTATCATTTTAACATATATAAATATATTTATTTATTTATTTTTTACTTTTTTCAATGATTTTTTAGTTCCCAAGGTGGCTTGTATAAGTAATCGTTGGATTTCTTTTACATATCAATGTAATGTTATTACACTATGTTGATCCATTCATTCAATCAATCAGTGATCAAGTAATACCGCCTGCTTGTGGCATGCTATAATAGCAGAATGCAGATGGCAGCCACAGAGGCCTAGTGAAGGTCTTGGGCTGCCATGACAACAGATCACATTGCAGGGAGTTGAGCTGACCCCCTGAACTACCAAGGACTGGAGATGAACACAACTTGATTGTTCAGCATTTGAATACTGGTGGCTGAAGAAGTTAGATGCAGCCCTAGAGAGTTTGGGAAGACATGGATACAGCCTATGGTCAATGGCCGTATCCGTGTTTTCCAGGTAGCCTTCTAACTTCCACCACCACTATTCAAAGTTGTCTCATCTCTACCAATGACACAACCTATAAGCAACATATAAATAGTTAAAAATACCCACATCGGAGATCACTTTCTGTCAACTATTGATTGCTGAAAATAACCTACTGCCACCAGGTAAGGAGCTACGAAGGCCCTGTAGCAAAAATAAATGTCATGCGTCCTTAAGGGTCAACAAGCAAGTATCAGCATTTCATTACCGGTGACTGAAGAAGTTGAATGCAGCCCTGGGTCTGCCTGGAAAACATGGATACAGCCTTATGCTAGGCGAGGGCTGCATCCAACTTATTCAACCATCGGTAATCAAATGCCAAGAAGTACGGGTTCAGATGGAATCGAGCATGCTCGAGTTGCGCTCTTACACCCTTTCCCTGTTTTTGTCTAATTTTTATTGTCTTTAGAAAGGTAAAATCCTCTCATCTAGGTCCACTCTCACCACACTAAGCTCCCTCCTTCCCCCCTCCCTTTGTAGACACAGGACATGTGATCTCCTCTCTGGGGGCCAGGTTAGCTGTCTATTGACTTGGTCACCCAACCCGCAGGAGACATTATCATCTCCATGCACCTGTGCTGCTTCCATAGACATACATGTGTCTATGAGCCTAGCTTTCTGTAATATGAAAAAATTTAGAATGATTTCATTCACAATCAGCAATTAGAGATCTAAACCTACTCTACAACCCCCCACCCCCAGTAAATGGATGACCGTTATGCAGCACATAGCTACACCATGCACACATCATCTCTGCTACATCATCAGCTAGTATGAAATACATACTGGGGCGATGTGATGCAAAATCAGTGAAAAAAACAGTCCTGTGTTTACTGTGCAATAGTAGTGACAGCAGTGGGCAGGAAAGAAAGCTAAGGGGGTGAGAACACAAATGGACCAATCAGGGAAATGCATGATGGGAAATGTAGTTTCCTGGCCGGCGCCATCTTGGATATAGATCGGCTTTTAGAAAAGCTTGTAACTCAGGAATGGCAGCAGCTAGAAAGACAGAAGACATCTCAAAATACTCAGGGGGACTTGGTGAGTAAGACCAGCTAGCATTTAATTTTTTCACTCTTAGGTGGATAACCCATTTAACTGCATACTGGGAAAACATGAAACTGAGAAATGGGGATTGCACCATCGGAAAGACATTGGCAATTGGTATGTTATTTGTTTTGTACTCCCACCCACAGCACTGTCACACATAAAAATATGATATTTAATGTATACGAAAGTTTTGAGGATGGGGTTAAAGTTTTTTTTTTTACCAGTATGAAACCATTTATTTTGTCGCAAGATGTATGTTGATGCTAGTAAAGTCATCCATAGTATCCATTCACATTCCTCATGAACTTGTCAACTCAAATTTTGTGCTTAGGTTGTAAAAAAAAAAAAAAAGATTGTGAACTCCGAGGAGTAAAAGTGATTTTCACCGAATTTTGTGGACAGTAAACTGCACTCCATTCATTTCACCGCCTATCTCAGTACCTTTTATATGTGAGCGTCGTCTAACAGCTCCGCGCCACTAAAATGAACATGTTCTTCCCTTCTTCCATCTGTAATAAAATAAGTAATAAAAAAGCTGAAGGATCTAGAAAACACCGAGCAAGCAGTTTATTTTCTCATTAGCGGAATAAGAACTTTTTTTTTTTCTTTCTTTCTCTCCCCCATGTCGACTGCGGAGAATCCTCTCAGCTCTTATTCTGTTTGTCATTTAATAATCAGCCGGATCTGCAGACAATGGGATGACTTTCTCTCGGCACCTTTATTGTAGAGTAGACTCGGGTTTTTTAGTTTCTGCGGATTTCTGTCCTGAAGGAATGTGACAATTGGAGATTAGAAGGTAAACTTTTTATTTGGAGTCGCAGTCTCGCCATAGGAGACAATACAAAAGCTATGTAGAAGTAGATAGCTTAAGCAAAGCGTACGAGATGGTGATGGATTCAGTGCAGACACAGAGTTTGGGGTTTAACCGCTTGAAGTTTAGGCCTTGAACTTTTTCTTTTTCCTCTTTTCATTACAGTAGTTTTATAACTTGGCATCCTTTATATGTAAGTTTTTAAAATATATAATATAAATATTTTTACTATGGCAAAAAAAAAAAGTTGATCATATGTAAACCGATATATCTGTGACATAGCTAGGGATCGGTATTAGGACATCTGAGCCTGGTGCCAGCCACCAAGTCACCTTAACTTTGCCAGGATACAGGACTACAGGCTCCATTACATGGAAAGATTATCGTGCAAAAAATCGTTATATGATCCGATTGTAAGCAATAATCTTACTGTGAGTGTAAGGGTACTATTACACGGAACGATTTTTAACGATTAACGGCTAACGATCGCAAACGAGATTGTTTATCGTTAACCTGAAATTGTTCACCATATTACACAGAACGATGGTTGTTATGCTGCGTTTACACGTAACGATTATTGGCCCGATCGCACGATTAGCGATGTCGGATTTCCGTTTTTTTTTTTTATAACGATCAGCGTTTAGATGGTACGATATATCGTACGAATATTCGCACTGCGGTCGTTTTGCGATCGTTTAAGCCTATCTCACACATTGGTTAAATCAGCGAACGACTGTTCACACGGAACGATTTGCGAATGAACGATGATTTGATGACCTGATGAAAGATCAAAATGTACGATTTATCGTGCATCGTTCGATCGTTCGATGCGTTTACACGTACGATTATCGTTCGAATTCGACCGTTATCGCAAATTCGCACGATAATCGGTACGTGTAAACGCAGCATTAGTTACGATCATTATTGCGATTGTTACTATGATCGTTTATTCCTTCTGATCCCAGCCAAACAATAGGCAATGTGCAATTACACCGAACGATTAGTGAAAAAATGCAGAACTTGAGCGAACGAATGTGGAATTACAGCGAACGCTTAACGATAATTTTGGGTTCAGATTTAAATCAACGACCAACGACATACGAACAATTTTTCGATAGTTGCCTGTAATTACACAGAACGATTATCGTTTAAATACGAATTATTTCGCAATTTTTCGCACAATAATCGTCCCGTGTAATAGGGCCCTAACTGTGTGTTCGTGTATCGTTGATTGAATCTTTTAAGCTGACCGTAAAATTTTTGTTAATCCTTCACAAATCTATATGTACAAATCATTTGTTCGCCATTATGATTGTTCATATACTCTTGATGCCGATGTTTAGGGGGAAGTGAGCGCTGACCTGTCAGCTCAATGCTCACTTCCCTCTCTTTCCCGTCTTACTGCCCATGCTATTACACACACAGTCCGTGGCGGAAAGTGCACAAATTGGGATCTTTCAAAACATCGATTATCGTTCGAACTCGATCATTATTGCGCAAATTCGCACACATAATAGCACATGTTGAAAGACCATGATCAGCCAACATGCACAATGTCAGCTGATCATGGTCTTTCAACATGTGCTATTATGCTGTGTTTACACGTAACGATTATCGTGCGAATTTGCATGATAACGATCGAGTTCGAACGATAATCGTACGTGTAAACGCAGCGAACGATCAAACGATGAGCGAGAAATCATTCATTTTGGTCTTTGAACATGGTCTCAAATCGTCGTTGATCGTTCACAAAAAATTCGCAGATTGTTCCGTGTAAACAGTCGTTCGCCGATTTAACCAATGTGTGAGATAGGCTTAAACGATTGCAAAACGAATTTTCCCTACGATATATCATACCATCTAAACGCTGATCGTTATGAAAAAAAAAAATCGTTACTCCGACATCGTTAAGCGAACGATCGGGCCAATTATCGTTTCGTGTAAACACAGCATTAGGCTAAACGATTATTGACCTAAACAGCCAGTAATTGGCCAAGTAAGGCCGATAATCGTTTAGTGTAATAAACTAAAAAAATAAATTAACGTAATTACAATCGTAACTAACAGTTATCATTCCATGTATAATGGTGAATAATTTCAGGTTGTTTGCGATCGTTTATCGTTAATCAGAGAAAACAAAAAAATTGCCTTGTCTAACAGCTTGTGCTCTAGAACAGAGTTCTCAACCTGTGGTTCTCCGGCTGTTGCAAAACTACAACTCCTATCATGGCGTAGTAGTCGAAGGCTGTAAGGGCAAGATGGAAGATGTAGTTTCGCAACAGCTTGAGCGCCACAAGGTGAAAACGTTTGTTTAAAAAACTGCTTGAGGGCCCTATTACAGGGAACGATTATCGTGCGAAAAATCGTCATATTGTTTGAATTTAAAAGATCGTTTCATGTGAATGCAGGCAACGTTTGTGTGTCGTTGATCGCATCTTTGGAGCCCAACCTAAAATCATTGTTAATTGTTCGCCAGTTGTTCGCTAATCTTCAGTAATTGCTCAATGAGATTTCACATCGTTCCTTCATTTGCTGGGGTCATCTGGAGTAAACCATCGTAGTAACGGTCGCAACTAACAGCTATCGTTCTCTGTAATATGGTGAACGATTTCAGGAAGCGCTCATGTGCGATCGTTAAAAATCGATTTGTCTAATAGGAACCTTATGGTGCGTTTACACAGACAGATTTATCTGACAGATCTTTGAAGCCAAAGCCAGGAACAGACTATAAACAGGGATCAGGTCATAAAGGAAAGACTGAGATTTCTCCTCTTTTCAAATCCATTCCTGTCTTTGGCTTCCAAAATCTGTCAGATAAATCTTTCTGTGTAAATGCACCCTTACACTGATACATTGTAGTAACTAATGCTGGGTTTACACGGAACGATTATTGTGCGAATTTGCACGATAACGATCGAATTCGAACGATAATCGTACCTGTAAACGCAGCGAACGATCGAACAACGAACGAGAAATCGTTCATTTTGATCTTTTAACAGGTTCTTAAATCATCGTTCGTCGTTCGCATAAAATTCGCCGATTGTTCCGTGTAAACAGTCGTTCACAGATTTTTCCTATGTGCGAGATAGGCTTAAGCGATCGCAAAACCATCGGAAAATGAATTTTCTGTACGATCTATCGTTCCATGTAAACGCTGATCGTTTTAAAAGAAAAATCAATACTTAGAAATTGTTAATCGTACGATTTGGCGAATTATCGCTCCGTGTAAACCCAGCGTTATGGTGCGTTTACACAGACAGATTTATCTGACAGATCTTTGAAGCCAAAACCAGGAACAGACTATAAACAGGTATCAGGTCATAAAGGAAAGAGTGTGATCTATCTTCTTTTCAAATCCATTCCTGGCTTTGGCTTCCAAAATCTGGCAGATAAATCTTTCTGTGTAAACGCACCCTTAGTATAGAGATTTGTGCAGCTGTTGCTGATCTGTGTAGCCTACAAAGCATTGCCTCCAATGAATACCACTGTATTGATTTTATCAGGTGAAAGCAGGACTAGCTGTATTTATTTTTGCAGCATAGCCATTTATTAAAAACAAACAATTATCTTAAAAGGAATACCCCTTTTAATCATAATGAGATGACTCTGCTGACCCAGTCTCAGTCTACACTGCAAAGCTGATAAGTGAGCTGCAGCATCCAGAGCGGAAATTTGAATATTTTAAATTAATTTTGAATAAATAAAAACAAACAAAATGATCAAAACAAATACAAATACCTATAAATAACATTTTCTAAGGAGATGTTTGCATCTGCACTGTCCCTCCAATGTTATGGCTCTATTCATTTACACAGAGCAGTCAGTCAGAAAACAGCTGTAATACACTGAGACATGTCATTTTTTTCATATTTAAAAAAAATATACTTAGCATTTTAAAAGAGCACTGAAGGCGAAGCGCTAGAGCTCAAAACGCGCTGTCAAAGTACTTGTTTTTTCTTAAAATATGAGCATTTTGCATTAAAATATTACCGTTGGGTGTATCTGGTCTTTTTTTTTTTATATTGATCTATAAATGTAAGACATGTCAGAGCAATTGCGCGGTGTCAATAAAGTCCTTGAGAGACGCCTATGGAATTACGGTATATAAGATGTTTTGATAGTCATAAACATAACCTGGTTTTCTGTTCTCGGGCGCAATATGCAGAATATTCCGACTTTTATTGAACATTTGCATCGCCTCGTTTCGGAGCTAAACTATCCTCCAGGCGCCGTAAGTATCTAGTTAATGCAAATCCCGCGCAATACGTCTCATTCTAATAATCTCCCTTTCATATCTCGTAGCTATCGCCGAATGTTTTGGAAGTGTCGGCAGTTTGATGCATTACAATATGAAGGGCGGTAATTGTTTCCATTGAAGAGGCTGGCAACGTTCTATCGTTCCTTCTGTCTTGGTGGCAGGATTAGACTAAATGTATTGAGCTCGGAGGGACCCGCATTTGAATGCAGACTATACATTAAGCCGCTACCCATTTCATTGAAAAGAAGACAATCATTAGGGATGATCTTTAAATATTTGCCGTAGATTGCTTTAGGAAGAATCGCATAATGCTTGTGATATTCCATGTTCTGTTTAGATTTTTTTTTTTTTTTTTTTTACTTCTTCGAGGCATCCGAATGAAACAGAAAATAGGTGTATTTTATTAAAAGAGATTAAAAAGAAAAAACACAGGCACCTTAGCTTTATTGCCTTAAAGGGATCACTTTAAAATTGCAGTCCAAACTGCATGCCGCATGTGTACGAGCAGATTGATATATTGGTGTATAACTTTGTAGAAAATTCTGTAGATCTGGAAATGTTTTCATGTCTGGGCTTAGGAGTCCTATGGGCGGTCCCAATTAGTGACTGACAGTTATATCACTTATTAGGACCGCCTACTGGACTCCTACGCCCAGCTGAGCAGAGGTTTTAGGGTGCATTCATGCGTACAGGATCTGCAGCAGATTACTTGATCTACTAACTGAGTTGAGCTGCAATAATAGACTGTCTAAACTTGGAAGTGGTACTTTTTCTTTTTTTAACCTTTCAAGACCATAATATAAATGGACGTCAATATGTGAACTTGAATTTTTATTTTCATGTCAATCGGCTGAATAAAGGGCTGCAACGGCATGTTCCTTTGGTTGTGTAGGCAGCACAGCGCCATATGTGGTTGTGGCAGTTCCTGGTACTGCAGCTCAATCCTATTCATTTCAATGAAAATGAGCTGTTCTGAGCTGCAGTACCAGACACCGCCACAACAGCATGTATGGCACTGAAGCTGACAGAGTTAGGCTATTTTCACACTATGTTAAAAACACGGCCGTATTTCATAACAACGGCCGTATTTGTGCAAACAGTTCCCAGAATGCATTGCTTTCCCTCAGCTCTCCATCACAGTCCTCCCACCCTGCCTACTCCCCTCCTATAGTACCCCACTATGCAGAACATCTAATTGCACAGCAGATTATTGCATCAGTGAGACTGCAGCACCTGCTGCATTCAATCCCTGTCTGATCCTCCGCCTGTGGCATTTTAGGGTGTGTTTACAGATTATTCAAGACAAAGCTAGGAAAAGACTATACAGTAAACAGGGAACAGATCATAAAGGAAAGATTAAGGTTTCTCCTTTTTTTCAAATCCATGCCTGGCTTAGGCTTCAATAATCTGTCAGATACATCTGTCTATGTAAACGCACCATTAGTCAATGGTGGGGAAGAAGAAAAAGAAAAAAAAACTAATATGAGCCAAATGAGTTACAGCTGTCTATAGATGTGTGTTACATCTCTTCGGAGGAGCAAATGTGGGAGGCCACAGCACCCTTTATCCTAAGCCCTGCCCACTTAAAGTGGAACAGCTGGTGTAAGAAGCCAAAATGTTTCAAATCTGTATGCAGACAGGGGGATTCTCTGACACTTCTTAGCTCAAGTGTCAGAGAATCCAGGCTGAGCTGCAGCACACATGCCCTCTCCCTGTCCTCCAATATTGATGTGCAGAAATCATGCAGGATAAGGAAGGGTGGGGGAGGGAGGAGGCATGGATGACTCTTGAGCTTTGAAGAAAAACATGATTTTATAACTTTTTAGATACCAGCTGAGACTGGTATAATCTGTTTAATCTGCCCTGATATAAGAGATCCCCTTTAAGCAAGTACTTTCTAATACTGGCTCATAGGGTAGATTCAGCACCTGGTCTCCAAACTATGTAATGCTAAAGATATAGTTGTCATAACATAATGGGAGTTGTAGTTTAATCCCTGCTACACGTTGGAGCCCCCTGTCCTAGACTATAATCCCTATGTTTTATAACTGTCGGTTTAGAGCCAGGTACCACATAGGCACTAAATTCATAAAGAAGACGGATACTTGGTGTGTGCACAGGGTGACAGTATTATGCCTGTGACTGATTCCCGGAGCGGGGCGCTGACAGATATAGCAGGATACGTCTCACAGTCATTATTAAAAATACTGCAACATAACATTTTGTGCAGGGAAGATATGATAGAAGCGGTAAGCATACTCTTCATCCTCCCTGAGATGTTATTTGGGAAAGGATGAAGGAGGTTTCCATTTACCGGCAGCAAACGGAGATCTAGACATGACAAGGGGCTGTATATATCGGAGAGGAGCATCACTTTCTCTTATACAAATTATTTCAGACTATAATATAACCCTATAGCAATTGTATGTTATTATTTCTTGAGCAATGTATTCAGTCTTATACAGTGCACTCTATGGCGATATTATATAGATGCTATAAGGTATACAGCAGTATGTGTTCACAACATGTGTATATAATATAATGGGTCCAAGGTATGCCAAAGTCCTTTTCCAGCAACAGTTGCATGTCCCTGGGTCTTATATGCTGCATATACTTCAAGATAATTTCCTATAATGTATGCTGAATGTATATAGCAAAGTCTGAACAAAGCCTTATACTGCACCGCATTTAACTGTAAGTGCTTACAGTTAGGAGTGCTTACAGTTACACGGGAAACTATCAGCAGGTTAAAAGCATCTGTCTCTATAGCGCACTGGGTGCTGAAGATGGGGGTCATTTTCTTACCTTGGTTCTCAGCCCCCCTTTTGGAAACTTTGTAGTTTATTAGATATATAAAGGAGGCGGTTTGGTGCACTGGGGGCGAGACTACCGCCTTTAGTGCACCGATCTGGCCAGTCCGCCCTCCTCAATGAATATTCATCCGGCACTCTGCATTGATGTGCCCCAGAGTGACATCACTGCACAGTGCTGGCACAATATTTATTAGAAGGGGTGGGGCGGATTGGTGCTCTGAGGGTGGAAGTCCCGCCCCTAGTGCACCAAATGGCTTCATTTAAATATCTAATAAACTACAAGTTCCCAAAAACGGCACTAAGAAACAAGGTAAGAGAATTATCTTCATCCTCAGCTCCTTGTGCGCTATGGGGTTAGATGCTTCCCCTTAAATGGGTAGAAGCAGCACCATGTAGAGTGGGCCTCCCTAGGAGCAGAGGGGCCCTGGCACTTTCCCAGGTTCACCATGTGATGGCTCTGGACCGCCATCTACTAGCGCGCTATAATGCCTTCCATGGTGCTACTTCTTAGGGCCTGTTCACACTACAGAATCGGTGCAGTGATTCCGCTCTGAACCTACGCCCGTGGACTCCGCGTTGAATCCCGCCTGCTACCTCTTTCAATGGGAGGCCTTGCGTGCCTCCACTCTCCATGCCTTTCCACTCAAAGAATTTACATGTCAATTCTTCGAGTGAAGAGGCACAGAGGCGCGCAAATTGCCGCGGGCAGGGGTTCTGAGTGGAATCTCTGTGCCGTTTCTGTAGTGTGAATGGGTGAACAGTGTGAATAAAGAAGAACAGGATCCTCTTCTGTGTGTGGGCAGTATATTGCAGTTACCATAGATCTTAGGCTCCATTCACAAGAGACTACCGTATAAAAAATTACAAATGTCTTCAGAGCTTAAATCTGCTGGAAAAAAATCCATATACAAGTCATAAAAAAGCCAAACATTGTGATACTACTCATACAAAAGTAGATGAAATTATGCCTGTAAGGGGGTGTATGGTTCATTTTACCCCTTTGCTGACATTCATACAGGGGATCCATGTTTATTTCTGCTGTTCACACCCCACCCTATGAGGAAAACACAAGTCACTTTTTTTCCCCTTGCACTTTTTTGCCACTTTAACCTCACTTTTTGCCAATGTTGTTGTGAGGGAGCAGGTTCTAAAACCCCATAGAAAAGAAAGACAGAGGTAGTCTGCAGGAAAGTGGGGGAGGGGTAGCCTGCCTTGGGTTCCTTTCTTGTTGGCCCCATAGAAGTTGTATGGACTGGTTTGGTGCTAAACATTCACAGTAGGTGAGGCACCATGAAGCTTCCGTACATGGAATCACTTTAAAGGATGAGCAGTATCTATTTCCTTCTTGTATCTAGATGTTTTATTACAGCCCAAAAAATAAAACTTCTGTCGCCAACACCGTACAGGCCCCTCTACCTGACAATACAGCGGCGCGCTTCATTTTTTTCCCTTAGACTTTGCGGTAATGACTAACAGCACCGATGTGTTTTGATCTGCCGCTCGCACGTTATTACTGAGATCTCTTATCTCTTTATATAAGAAAACGTGACAACAATCAGCTATTATCCTGTTGTTTTAACAGCCTCGTGGGCATTTATTATCTTTTTGGCAAGAGAAACGCCGAACATTTTACACCTAAATTGCTGAAAACATGAAAGCGCTGCAAAAAATATGTTGATGAAACAAAGGCGAAGTATAATACCCGGTTATGTGCTGAGGAGGACAGATGTAAACAAATTAAGCAAATCTCCCACAAGTCTCATTCACAATCTTTTTATAGAGCTGTAAAAAAAAAAATGCAAAAACAACAATTAACGTGCATTGCTTAAAGTGCGCCCTGCACCGAGGAGGCAGCCATTTTGTACTGTAGCAATATTAAGAAAGTGATCTGTGGGATGAACAGTTAAAACCTCTGTTTTACAGAACTGCATTTACAATTCTGCAAGCCTCAGAGCTGAAATCTCCCCTCCACACACACACATGTTTCTAAAGGTTTGCAAACTTCAAGGGTAACTATAATCTTTAGCGGAGGTCTGGATATGCTGTTGTTTGGTTGTAGCTGCCCTGCCGGTGAGCAATGACAGACAGCTGGTCACAGGTTAGCTGGTACAACGTGACTCCACTGATGTAGTGGTTGGCCAAGGTATAGCCCTGTCTTGTGTTCTGTCGTGATGCCAGTGCCGGTTGGGCACACAGGTATGGTGGCACACCTGCTTTTACTTTTTATTGGGCTGGCTGTACCTAGTTCCCCTCTGGACAGTGACCTGCTGGGTTGTTGCAGGGTCCCTTGGGTAATTATCAAGGTGGTCCGGAGTGGAGTAATGACCCAACTGGACTATTGGCACTTCCACCCACAGAATGGGGAGTTAACCCAAGGAAGTGTAATTACTGTGTCGGTGCTTGGTGAAGAACCACAGAGTCCCGTTAAAATAAATATAATCTTGTTTACTGTGAAGATACTTGTTACTGGAGAATACAGTTTTCTTTAGTCTTGATAAGTTACTTAATACTTTAGACAGGAACAGATCTGTGCTGAGAGTAGATGGAGTGACACAGCTTTGCTGACTAAGTTGTGTGATGAGAGGTAAAGGATCAGAAGAGTAGAGATTAGGATGTCGAGAGTGTCCCAACCCAAGTAGTACTGTGCTCTGCCGAAAGGTAGAATAAGTAGAATATTTGAGAGTAGAGAGAATACTTGTGCCCATGTTTGGACTCTTTTGGTCTTTGCACCACCTATTGCCCACCAGTGTCGGGTGATCTGTCCTAGGGGGTGACACAAGCCCCAGACCTTGTTACCTGGGATGAGCAGAGTTCTCTGATTACACCTGCACTGAGAGATAGAGTGTATAGGCTTCTAGAAATAGGAATAATATATTGCAGGAAATGTCAAAAGTTTTCTAAAATGATTGTAATGCCTAAAGCGAATGTACCACTAGTACATCACTGTGTGGTTTTTTACATGAAAAGACCAGCACCAGCGTGGGGATGTTGGTAACATGGTCCTATTTTTGAACCGCAGCCCAGTTCCCGCACATGGTACCGGTCCGGCATGAAGCACCAAGGGCTGGTGTGCTAGCCCCCAGTGTGACAATCTCCCTTCTGTGGCGTGGGTCCATTAGTATCAGTGTCAGCAAAAATTGTCACATGTCAGCAAAAACTTCCATTGTCAGTGGGACTTGACGACCATCTAATGCATGATTGTCAACTTGTGGTCATCCAGCTGTGGCAACACTACAGTTCTAATCATGGACGACTAAAGACAAAGCTTTGGCTGGCCAGGCATAATGGGAATTGTGGTTTTGTGACAGCTGGAGGACCACCAGTTTGACCCCTGTGATCTAATGTGTATGAAAGCCTCACAACTCTCCCCCAACAGATAATGTAGGATCAGGAGTGTTGAATTTCTACTGCCCTCTGTTTTCAGATAGGTGCCCCCATCCCAGTCCCAACATGGACACTCAGATAAAGGAGAACTTAAACGATCACTGTGAATGAGTATTTGGTTGACAGCTATCATATGTGGTATATCGTATCGGCTACCTTTCCATCTGTAACTACCGTAAAAATAATAGAGTAAGTTGTCCACCATTGACTCATCAGTCCAAAAATTTGGGAGTCTCGGAAAACGGATTGGTAACCTTGTTGTAGAACTATGGCAGCATTGACAGTCATCCGGCTTTGCTAGAACCTGAATAGAATTTCATTCCCATGACAGAACTCGAGAGTACAATTCAAGGTCTCAGATGATACTTTAACATTTTTAGGACGGAAATATTCTTTAACACGTCCGGACCGGAAATAGCAGACTTATTCCCCATCTTAGAGCGGTGATGTTACATCTTGCTCATCTTCGAACGTGTAAAAAGTCAACAGAAAAGTACATGAAGAGTCCATTAAACTCCTCAGCTCGGATATAACACAAAGTGCCATGGCGTTGGACCAAGACGGAGCGTCTGAAGCCTATTAAATGACTTGATTGGTCTTAATATTTCATCGGCTGGCTGAGTCTGGCTGAAAGAATCTGTGTTTTATATGAAGATGAATGGAGACCCAAAACGTGAATCCTTTTCCCTCAGCTAACCTCCTGCAGGACAACACGATGGCATCTCCTTGACAACGCAATGGCTGACATCAGTCACGCCGCCGGACCCGATATTCTTCCCAATTGAGGAAAAACATCTTTTACGGCTGACACAGCCATAATGACTGACCTTGAGCCGCGTCTCAGCAAAATGAATGAGCTGAAGTACGAATCTGAACCTAACGTCCTCTCCCTAAGTGCGCGCCATACATAAAAAGGCCATACGGACAACTTTTCTGACAGAGGACGACTTTGATTAACTATCTTAATTCCACATGATTAAAGGTTCGGAGGTTCTCAGGGGGCGCTAAATATCCTTCCACGCTGTTAGATATGAATCCCTCTAATGAAACATTTCACGGCGGGAGCTGAGCCCTCTGGAATAACGCTATATCAACAATCACAAGCGACACAAGAACATGAACGTTTTGTTTTGCAGTCAGTGTGAAGGATGATTCTATAAGGCACCCCCCCCCCCTCCTCCATGGTTGTACACAGTGGCTGATTTCTCAAGGGAAGAGCACTCATCCTGAAGAGGCATCTATTACATTGAATGAGCATGTGACGCCAGGGTAGACGCAACAATGGGGGTCTCTGAGGTCCTACCGCTACCTTACTTACCTTTACAACCATCATATCATGGGACAGCTGCTTCAATATAACCGTAAAGGGTAAGAACAGTAAAGGTTAAACCCTTACAAGCCCACTTGCCCCCTCCCTAGCCTTAGCTTACTGGGAACTGAAGATCTGAGTTATCTGAGACAGACTGGTTGCTATGAATGTGTGGCCTGACAACCACATTGAAAGGACTGTGGTTGCTATGTAGTGTATCCCTAGCAACCAGGCATCCCTAAGATTCTCTCTTCAATGGCAGTTCTCGCACCATGCCAGTCCTTAATATGGTATTAGGTTATGGCTATTGGCCCCTATTGTCACTGAAAAGTGATCTCTAAAAAAACAAGTGGCAGCCTAATGTGAGGTTTTAGTAACCAAAGTAAAAATAAGAATAGGTCAGGATTACTTTTCACATGGATAATGACATGAAAATTTAACCCCCATTCCACACCACAGTGTACAGGGATGTTGCGACATGGTGCTGTAAGAGCCGGGACCTTTGCTAACTCAGATCCCAGACATCTTGGATGTTGCACTCAATAGTGACCAAAGCACCAAAGACATTTACAGAGGGAGGGGGGCATCTGATCATTGGGACTAAGGGTACTATTACATGGAACGATAATCGGCCAAATCGGCCCGATTTGGCCGATTATCGCTCCATGTAATAAATACAACAATCAGCCGATGACAACGATCATCGGCTGATCGTTGATATAGGTTTTGACCTATTTTCGTCGGGCGCCGACCGCGCACTGTTACGTGTAATAGCGGTGCGCGGCCGGCGACTGACGATATATATTACCTATCCACATTCCAGGGCTGCTGCTGCGTTCTTCTTCTCCCCGGGTCCTGCGCGCTCTAGCTTCAGAGTGGCCTGTGATTGGCGGCGGTCCCAGCCTGTGATTGGCTGAGCGGCCTGTCAGCTGACAGGCCACTCTGAAGTTAGAGCGCGCGGGACCCGGGGGGGAAGAAGACGGCAGCAGCAGCCCTGGAGCGTGGATAGGTAATGTATATAGTTAAGCAAGGGTTGCAAGAACATTGGTAACAATGTCCCTGCAGCCCTTGTTTAACGATTATCAGGCCGTGTAATAGGTCCAGTAAACGAGCGATGATCTAGCAGATCGCTGCTCGTTTACAGGTATTATTGGGCCCCCATCGGCCCGTGTAATAGCACCCTAACAAAAGCCATCAAGTCTGCCGTAAAAGTTTATTATGCCCTGCCAAGGACAGGGCCTAATAGGCTGCCAGGATATTCCTGATGAGCTTCCTACACTGCTAACCAGTAGTATTACAGTGTATTACAAGAAGCAACCAAAAGATTGCTGGTTTAAATCCCACGCCTCTCAGTGAATCTGGCAGGAGGGAAGTGCACAAAAATTTACTCCAGAGCAGGAGTAAATTTTTGCCTGGTTTACTCTTGTTTCCAGGCATAAACCTTGACAAATAATGCACAGTAGGAGGCAAAATAATAAGTGAAAACAATTGCATTTTTTTTGTCCCCCCCACCCACAAAAAGTTACATTCCATGTTTCCCGAACAATCCCAAAAAAAAATAAGCCATCGTATGGCTGTGTTTATGGTGAAAAAAAATGTTATGGCCTTTGAATTGCAAAGATAAAAAGTCAAAAAAAATTGCTGTATCCCTAAGGGGTTAAAAAAAACCCCACCTCCTATTTCCAACAAATAGTGCCTTTTCTCTTGTCATGATAATTGTTGAATTTTTTTTTTCCCGCCCCTTGTGATCCTGTAGCTATAGAGACAGATAAATATTAACTATCGGCTTATTTTTTTACACGGTAATGGCAGCCGACAATTTTTTTTTTTACATTGCGGCAACACATTTTTTTTTCAAAGCACAAAGATAATCAATAGGGAAAAAGAGCTGTGAAATCCTCGACAGATATCAATATTCCAGAGCCGCTTTTCATTAGTCGTGGCCCAAGCCAAGCTATGTAAGACGATAGACCGCTCTTGGCTGCAGATAAAATATTTAGCTACCATGCATTTCCCACAGATGATTTGGAAAATTAATGTACTGTGTACCTGCACTTGACTGGAACAATCCTTCCTTTCCAGATGGAGGGGACTTTTTTTTTTTTTTTTTTTTGCAATTATGAACAGCAAAAGTTAATATACTGGCTGATAAAACAAGAAGCTTTGTATTAGCCGGCAATGGACACACATGCCCACTTTAAGGTTTGCCAGGAGTTATAATAAGGTCATTAATCAATGTGGGCCAGATAGCCGCTCCGGCATCACACACACACCAAAAAAAAAAAGTGAAAGGTTTTTTTTTACGCAGCACAGAGTTAGTGATGGATGAAAATTTCGTTTTATTTCTGCTCTTGTTAATAAACCAGAAGAACTGCACCGCTGCAGAGTTTTATGGTCAGGCCGATACGCACTTCTCTTACTCGACTTCTTAAAAGTAAAAAAAAACAAAAACATAAAAGCAAAAGTCTGAAAGATAAAAATGACCTTGAGAGCCTACATATGGATGGAATGGCTAAAGAGGAAACTATTCCAACAAATACAAAAACTCTACTTTTTCACCCCAGGCTTTGAAGAGTAGGTCTGTCCCAGTCAGTCATTGCTATTAATGTAGTAAGTATATTATTACTTTTTTGTATTGTATATATTTTTCCTTAAGTTGATGGTTTAGGTTGATGTACTTTTCAAGGCGTATTCTGGAGGGAAAAAAATTAAAGCAAGTGGCTGTGAAGCTACAGCGGCGGGGCAGAAGACCATCGGGGACCGTGGAGAGGTAATGTAAAGTTATAATATTTTTTTTTAAACAATCATTAGCCATCGTCAGGGCATCGCTATTACACAAAGTCGATGATTTTAGGTCAGGACCAAAAGACACAATCAGCCGATGATCATCGTCATCGGCTGATCGCTGTCTCTATTAGACGGAGCGATAATCGGCTAAATCGCTCTGATTTGGACAATTATCGCTCTAGGTTGGACTAGGTTTGGCGCAGAGTGCACTATTACATGATGAATATCAAGCTGACTGTTGTCAAACAAATTAAGGTACCGTTGAAGACCCCCATCACTTATTAGGGTCCTATTACACGGAGCGATTTTTAACGACTAACGATAAACAATCGCAAACGAGATTGTTAATTGTCAACCTGAAATCGTTCACCATATTACACAGAACGATAGTCGTTAGTTACGATCATTATTGCAATCGTTACTATGATCATTTATTCCTTCTGATCCCAGCAAAACAATGGACAATGTGCAATTACACTGAACGATTAGTGAACAAATGCGGAACTTGAGCGAACAAATGCGGAATTACAGCGAACGATTAACGATAATTTTAGGTTGAGATCTAAATCAACGATCAACGACACACGAACGAATTTTCGATTGTTGCCTGCAATTACACAAAACGATAATCGTTTAAATTTGAACGATATAACAATTTTTTGCACGATAATCGTCCCGTGTAATAGGGCCCTTAATCCTTCTTAATTCCGTCTCTAATTTACGAGTGCAACCCACCGGAGTGGTCCCCTCCCCCATGTCTCCTGTCTTGTCTTCTCTATGTCTCCTATTCTGTTGTTATTGTCTTCGTCTTCTGCCACAAGATGGTATTTAAAGGGGTACTACCATCCGAGCTTTTTTATCCCTTATCCGTCGGACGGCATTCGGAAGCCCCATAGAAAAGTCATTGCGTTCCTGTCAGGAACAGTGAGGGTCCCAGTAGTTGTACCCCCAGCAATGAGATTGAGAAGAGACTACCCCTTTATTATTCTTCCCTGTTTTTTTTTATTCTTTTATAACTGCTGTGGACCCAAGTTAACTGTCTAACTTTTTTTAGTATTCAAAAGTTTAAATAAAAACATGTTGTTTTCAGTCTTCAATCCAACATGGTGCCTTCTGCTGCCACCTCTGTCCGTATTCAGAAACTGTCCAAAGCAGCAGAGGTTGCTTTGGGGGTTTGAACAGTTCCTGACATGGACAGAGGTGGCAGCAGAGACCACCATTTCAGTTTGGAAAGAATACACTACTTCCTGCAGGACATAAAGCAGCTGATAAGTACTGGATTTGAGTTTTTTTTTTTTTTTTTTTTTTGTTTACAAATTTGAACATTTTATTCCACGGAGTGCCCCTTTAAAAGCATGTACATTTTAACTTAACTGAAAGGCCTTAACTGAAGAGCTCTTGGCGCAGCTAACTTTAGGACTGTAGAGCAAAGTTGGGCTTTAAATCTGGATCACGATTCTGCATATTCCGCATTTCTTCCATTTAATATGCAATGACTAATTTTTTCCCTAATAGATCTTGTTCTCTGAAAAAATCTCTTATTGGGTTTATAACTCATAAATACTAGTGGCGCATTGCTACAGAGCTGCAGATTTACAGAGTGGAACGGTACAGGACGGGATGGCTTTTACAGATCTTCTCTGATTCATCAAATCAATATTTCAGTGACATTGTAGAGAAATGAGCAGGACACAACAACTCGCTTGTATCCTCTTTAGGTTGTTTTAAAGGGGTTTTCCTACAAATTACATTGGCTTCTCAGGGATGCTGGGAGTTTTAGTTCTGCAACAGTTGGGCAGCCACAGGTTGCAGATTAATGATCTAGGTGATAGACTCTCGAAAATCCTCCACATTGTGGTTGTGCAGTACAAAACATCCAGGAACAGCGAGAGTCCAGGTACAAAGTGCCCAATGGTAGAACCTGCATCCTCTACTCTCTCCATTGACTATCTACATGCATGAATAAGGGGGTGGATGCAAGTAGTAACACATGACCAATGATGCCGGCTGGTCACAAGATGGAAGAAATGAATGATGGCACAACCAAATGATGCTTGATGAATGAACAAGAAATAAAGAATTGACATGTCAATTCGTTAAGCAGAGGCACGCGAGCCCTACCATTCAAAGACACAGCAGGAGGAATTCGGCTCGTAAACTGCAGGCGGAAGTTTCCGTCGAAGTCTCTGTGCTGAATCGCTAGTGTGAACTGGCCCTTAAAGCTCTCCTTGCTTTGGTTATGTCTTTGCAGGCAGAACACCAGGATAGGAGGGCACCGCAGCTTCACTCACACTCCTCCGGCAGCAGGGAGAGGCGATAAGGCCAAGCTGCTCGCTTCTGCAGGAGGATCTCCACAGTTCTACAGGGTCCCTGATGTGGGCGGGGACTGGAGGAGAGCCGAATGTCGTCCGATCAGGTAGCAGTGGGCTATAATGAGTGGGCTTTCTACCCAGTACAGTATCGGAATGGGGACACAAGGATATCCACTTATTTACAGAGATACAATTTTTTAAAATTATAAGCTTTTCTTGCCAAACGCTCTCAGACCAAGTTACTTGACCTTCAAGATTTCACTGTAATAGGAAAAGAAGTAGAAGTAGGACGGTTCTTGCCATTCAAATAGGCTGTTCGTAGTCTGTAACCATTGAGACACATAGGCCCGCATAGGAGCTGTATACACAATATAGCTGGAAATTTTTAATCCACGCTTTTTCCTTCATTTTGAATTGTACATGTAAGAGAGCGATAAATAGATGGTTGCTAGAGTTGACATACTCTTTAATGCTGCCCACATATACCGTAACATATTCATCAAACTCCCATTTAAGTCACTACAATATTGTCCAAAGATGCCGCAATCGTAAATCCCTACAGTCCCTAAATGCCTCCTGATAAGCCAGTGTCAGTCCCAGCGGAGTAAAAAAGGCAAGCCAGCAATTAAAAAAGTGCGATACTTTGGATAACACCATAAAGTCAATTGCCATAGTGTCAGCACTGGGAAAGCAGGCGGCTGCAGCAGATGGAGAATGAATTGGTTGTGTATCGCTCTGAAAACACACAATGAATAATCAGGACAGGCATAAATAAACTATTTGTATTCCCGCTTTGCCAGATATCTGCTACTTTCCCCTCTTTGGCTGCAAGGATGAGCGACTCTCCATCAATCAGTGTTTGGGCTTGGCCGGAGGCCAGTGGATGGTCACAGCCCGCCATCACCTACATAAAGGAGGACTCTCTGTTTGTATAGAGCCGAGACGGCAGGCACAGATTTGCTAGATGCATTTGAACCTTGCTCAGATATATTACTACGGTTGTATATATTATTCGCGCCTCTACTATAATTTTCTTTCTACGTTTTCCTGTCGCAAAATGAATCCAAAATGAATTTCACCGGACTCGTAATTTATAAAAAGCCACGGGCAGCGTCGGAACATAAGCTGAAAATAGTCGCGCTCCATTTACATATTGTGTTTTTATAAGGTCACACCCATAGGAATTCATTGCATAGGTATTGCATATAAGCACAATAACCTCCATCAGCACTATGGCAGTATAATACAGGGACATGTACATAAATTATGATACCTGTCCAGATTTTATCATCATATTCCCAGTATAGATATCAGTAGGGATGAGCGAACCGGCCGAGGTTCGGGTTTGTATGAACCTGAACTCTCGGCTTCTGATTCCCGCTGTCTGCCCGCTCCGGGGAGAAGGTGGATACAGCCTGAGGACCGCTTAGAAAACTGGGATACAGCCTATGGCTATGGCTGTATCCCAGTTTTCCAGGCGGTCCTCAAGGCTGTATCCACCCTCTCCACGGAGCGGGCAGACAGCGGGAATCAGAAGCCGAGAGTTCAGGTTCATACAAACCCGAACCTCAGCCGGTTCGCTCATCCCTAGATGTCACCTGGCAACTCCACAGCTGCCACAACCACTAAAGTTGACTTTGCCACTGTATGCCTGGTCCCACTGGCTCTCCTGTGGTTTCTTACCCACATCATTCTTTAGACTTGCAATCTTCTGGTAGTGAGATGAGTATTTTATTTTAGTTTGTTTGTTTATTATTCTGTATGCAAATGACCAGAAAGTGCCCACAGGGTGG
The DNA here is from genome assembly GCF_027789765.1 of Dendropsophus ebraccatus. Lineage (NCBI taxonomy): Eukaryota > Metazoa > Chordata > Amphibia > Anura > Hylidae > Dendropsophus > Dendropsophus ebraccatus. The sequence goes on along the minus strand of NC_091466.1, from coordinate 71,226,117 downwards.
GGCTGACTGTCTCAAGTGCCCACAGGGTGGCACCAACTGCCTTAAAGGGGTACTCCGGCGCTGATAAAAAAACAAACAATCAAACATAGTTTTTACATTTACCATCCCTCCTGAGTCTGTCTTCGTTTGAATTTCCCAGTTTGCAGGTCCCTGAACCTCCAGTTGGTGTCTTCATTTTTTCTTTACTTCCTGGTTCGGACTTTCCCATGATGCACTTTGTCTCCTGCGATGTCTAACTGACTCTGTAAAACTGTTAGATGGCTTACATCTTGTTTAGCCAATCAGAGCTGAGCAACCTAAGTCATCAAACAAAGAGAGGCTGCCTTAACAGGGCTTAGACCCGCCTTCCTCTTGATGATGTCATTGTCACAAAATGGCTGCTATAGAAAAGCCTGGGGTCAACAGTCATTAGGTAAGAATGAGTTTACTTTACTTCCTGGTGGGGGATTGAGGGAGGAAAAGATAGGGAAGGGGGGCAGATAGATGATTGAAGCATATTACATAGTTATAAAACTTTGTAATGTGTTTCAATTACTGGGAAAAAGCTTTTTGCTAGATACCCCTTTAACTACTCACAGGGTGATGGTGGCTACCTCAAAGGCCCACAAGGCAGGGCTAACTGCCTCAGACCTATACACGGTTGGGCTGATCAATTCAGTAAAGCATAAGGTGTAGCTGACTGGTTCAAGTAGCCCCAAGGTGGGGATCACTGCTTCAAGTGTCCACAGGATGGTGTCAACAGCCTCAAGTGCCCACAGGGTGGAGAAAATTGTCTCAAGTGCACACAGAGGGCACCACAGCCTCAAGTGCCCAGAGAACAGTCTCAAATGGTTTAGGGGGAGACAGTCACCTCAAATGCCCATGTAGAGAGCCCCGGTTGCGGCTGACTACCTTAATTGCCCACAGGGTGGCAATGACTACTTTAAGTGCAGGGAAAACCACTTCGGTTGGTCACTATTTTCACCCCTTTTAACTTCTCTCCATAGAGGATGGAAGCTACACTTGAAGCGAGTGAATCTGACTTAGTGATTCCAAATCACTGTCTGTACTTGCACCTCGTAGGTTCAGATGGCAGCTGACACATTTATCATAGGATAGGATAGACCACCAGTGTCCGATCAGAGGGCATCTGATGCCCAGGACCCCTGATGATCATCTCTGATGACTCCATGTAAGTTGGTCTTTATACCCGACAAAGTGTCACCATCTCCCACCCAAAGGGTATTTCCTTTTCCAACCTCCACTTGTCTGTGACCAAAAACATACCCACTTATGAGATGAGTCAAAGTCTAGACTTACGTGATTAATCAAGTCCCATGTGGAAGAACAAATAACACTTTGTAAAAAGTTTTGCCAATGGATAAGTTTATCTCTGCTACATCTAACCAAATCAACTCTGTTTCCATTTTCCATAAAAAAAAATTTTTTTTAACCAATTGTATTATAAAATTAGCAAACTCTGCTCTACTACATCCAACCAACTCAACTCCATAACTATAAAATAAATAAATTCAACAAGCATCATCGTGAACATTGTGCCACGTTGTGCCCCCCTAAATGTTAATCTACCGTTTTAGCATACTCTTCCTGACTAACAGTTTTATGGCGGCATCTCATTGTACGCTGTTTATTTTTATACACTGTCGCTATAACACAAAGCGGCCGAGGAGAAATAATTTCAAGTACTTTACAACCATTGACTGTCGTCAGACAAGAAATTTGTTTGACTGTAAATCAGGCGTTATCCGGGCAGAGCAGCATTAATTTGTGGTGCAGTAATCTTTTACATGCACTTCTATGAAAGTTTACTCAGTATTTGGAAATATGTGTCTCGGGAGCGATGTCTCCAAGAAGCAGATATGGCTGTTTTATAGGACATAAATCTTCAGTTCTCGGCTCTCTGCAAGGCACTGACTGCACCAACCTTATACATATGGACCCTGCTGTTATATAACCCATCACCTTCACAGCTATAGGTACAAGGCGGGAGTCAGTATCAAAATTGGTGCATTATTAATGTGTAATAATATGGCGTGCACAGCTATTACATCTTTATAGACTTCATTCCTCAGAATTTTAAGTTTAAACCCCTTAACCCTTTGAAGACTGGGCCAATTTTAATTTTTGCCCTTTTTTCCTCCTCATGCTTAAAAGGCCATAGCGCTTGCATTATTTCACTTATGGATCCATATGAGTCCTTATTGTTTGCGCCACTAATTTTACTTTGCAATGACAGCATAAAATTGTGTTGTGTTTACACTGTTTGCTCTATAGTAAAACTGACATGTTATATATGTTCCTCAAGTTGGTACGATTACAATGATATGTAACTTGTACAACTTTTTATTTTATGGTTTTTGAAAAAATTAAATCTTAAAAAAAAAAAAAATGTTCCTTCAGGCTGCGTTCACACGTAACGGATCCGCAGCAGGTTTCTCACTGCGATTTTCACCCGCTGCGGATCTCTGCCCAGTACAATCTATGGACAGACAAACTCACAACAGGATGCACATCCTGCTGTGAGTATGTCCGCAGCCCGGCCCATTAACCCCCCAGCCGCCGGAGCGTATACTTCACCTGGTCACCGCTCCGGCTTGCTTCGGGGCTCCCAGCAAGTCACGCTCGACGCACTGATTGGCTGAGCGGGACGTGAAGACACCGGGGACCCGAAGCATGCCGTAGCGGGGACCAGGTGAAGTATACACTTCGGTGGCTGGGGGTTAACGGTCCGGGCTGCGGACATACTCGGAGCGGTATGTGCATCCTGCTGCAAGTTTGTCTGCCCATAGGATTTTGGATTTTGAGAAACCCGCTGCGGATCCGTTACCTGTGAACGCAGCCTAAAACTGCTCTTTTCCCCTCGTTATGACGCTTTTAATTATTGATGTGAGGTGTCATGTTTTGCGCCATGATTTCTATCAGTAACATGTTTGCATATATGCAACTTTTTGATAACTTTTTATTACTATTTTTCTGGATTTGATGTGACCCAAAATGGACAATTTTGCACTTTGGAATTTTTTTTACGCTTACGCTGTTTACCGTGCATGATCAGGAATGTGATCATTTAATAGTTCGGCGATTACGCATGCGGCAATACCAAATATGTTTGTTTCAAGCATTTATTAGGCAAAGTACTTTTTCTTAATAAAAATCACATTTTTTTTTTCACTTAAATAGAAGTTGACCTGGGGGACTTACAATTCAACTGCACTGATCTCTCATAAAGATCAGTGTAGTATACTCTATACAGCACTGATCAATTAGATCAGTGCTGTATTACTCTGGGCTGCTGCAGCCCAGATCTATGGATTGGCAAACCGGGATCAGCGTCATTCCAACTCTGAGGCCCTGCCAGAACAATGGGGGAGGGGGGGATCCATCCACCATCAATGCACTTTACAAGGCATTTAAATGCAGCTGTCTTGTTTGACTGGCCTTTAGCTACTGATAGAGGTGATTTGCAGCGCGGCTCCCCTCTGAACTCCCCTAGCAGCCCCAAGACACACATTTATATTAAAGGGCTATTCTCATCACAGCTATATCTAAAACAGAAGGTCACTAAAAGTTGTTTTTTTTAAAAGCATTGCAATTGCTTTTATTTACCTTTTTAGCTCTGTCTCTCTGAGCTGCCTGTCATGTTTACAGCTGGTTGTGTAGGTTTCTCACGACCTCCCTGTGTTATTAGGGGTAGCTGGGCTAGTGACTTACTACCTTATTGCTGTAAATCTCACAGCAAGCATTAATAAAAAGATGTGTACTGGCTGCTCTGCCCGGCCACCTTCTCTGCAGTAATCCACCTTCACGCTGTTGCCTCCCAGCCCCATGGAGCTTTCAGGATGGGATCTGGCATAGCAGAGCCAAACAGAACAGCAGAATGCAAAGCAAAGCCCACCCTTTACCCAAAGCAGGAATTTAAAGCAGGCCAGGAACAGGAAGAGAGGAAAGTTTGGCAGTTAAGAATACCCCTTTAAGTATTTTTTATTTTTTTTTAATATTGCCTTACGAAAGACATAACTTGTTGACACAATGAGGGCTCTGGGCACTGCTCCAGAACTTACAAGGAGCTGGAGATTGCTAGAACAAGGGGAGCATGCATGTTCATTGAGTCAGTCAGTTGCTAGTCCACTTGTAGCGGAACACAATGTTGAGAAGGAGAAAAAGTAAGGCAACATGTTCTTTCTGTTTCTGATGCAATCTGTCTGATCTGTTGTCTTCATTAGTTTGTCTAATTTACATCCATCCTGTTCCTGATGTACACTCTAGCTCGGAATTCAACCAACTTAATCTAAGTGAGAGGATCCTTTGGGTATAATGGGCTAAGTTTTATTCAAAAAAGGTATAGTGGGATGGAGATAGAGTTGTCTCCATTCCAAACTACAGTGTACAGCAGGAACAGGAAGTCTGCTATAGGATGACAGGAAGTTGGGTAATAAAGACAACAGAGCAGCTTGCATCAAATCAGAAGGATGAAATAACTACCTTATTTACCAATATATGTTTATTTATTAGACAGTTTAATCATAAGAAGACCCCTTTAACTACTACAATCTTTGAATCTATTTTTGCTGGATTTCAAATAACAAAAAGGAAGTGGATGTTCACTTTAAGGAATTAATACATTATTATTATTTTTATAGATCCCATATGGAATAAGCTCTAAATTTATATATTTATATGCCCGAATGATAGTTCCGCAACATGTTACCGATAAAACATATGCCGAAACAGGTTGTTTTTTTTTATTTACAGACCCCTATTGTGTTACCTGGTGGCGGAGAGAAACGACAACCCCCCTAGTAACTATGAATGACCATAAGCTATTTAGAGCTGTCAAATATGTTCAGTGTCCAACATCTGTGCCCTTTTTATTGGATCCGTCTCCTGCTTTTTATTTCCAGGCTGTGTCACTTCATATTAAACGCTGCCTGCAAGCTTTAAAAGGACAATTGTGGGGCTGTCTGTAAGTTTAGTATAGTGTAATAATTTCCCCTGGCGCCCACAAATCATGTACCTTATCATTTTCCTTACCTTTAACTTTCATTATTCATGAAGGTCACCCACCCCTGGTACTGCGCTGTATTATAATGACTTGTCTTTCCCTGTTCGTGGCAATATACGAAGTATTATAAATTCTTATGAGGTCTTAGAGGCGCGGAGGCAGACAAGATCTCCATTTTCACTTCAGATCGCAAGAGAGAAGACGTATCGTCTGGAGACTGATTGCTTTTTGTTTTGTTCTGGAATCTTCTAATTCAGCCGCATTACTGTCAGCCACGAGTGGAAGGGATTGTCTACTTTTTTTTTTTTTTACATAGAGAGAAATCCTGTTCATTTAAAGGGGTTGTCACTTAAAAACAAATTCAAAGTGAACAGAGGGTCATACATTTACATCCTTTTCTATTGAGGCACCTGTCTTGCGCTGGAGGATCTGGCATGTTTGTTAGTCCATTGATTTCAATAGGCAACGTGCAATGCCTTATTCTACCTGTGGTGGCGCTGCAGAAAAATGTAACATTTACCGCTCACTGATGACAGCTGAACGCTGGGGGTCCGAGCAGTCTAACGTTGGTCATCCTGGCTTTTCTAGTCATGAATAGAGTGCCAGAACTATAGTGTAGACCAGGGGTAGGGAACCTTGGCTCTCCAGCTGTTGGAAAACTACAACACCCATCATGCCTGGACAGCCAAAGCTTTAGCTTTGGCTGTCCAGGCGTGATGGGCGTTATAGTTTTACAACAGCTGGAGAGCCAAGGTCCTCTATCTCTGGTGTTGACTGTAGCACAGGTAGTCATAGTAGCACAGTCCTATCCATTCTCAAGTGTCTCCATTAAACTTCTTGAAGGGTGGTCTTGTTTGTCTGCTGCTATCTCCATGTAAAGTCCTTTAGACCTCAGGGGGCCGCAAACGATTTGTGCCTTTACACGACGCAACAAATCAACCTGCCAAGCTGCACGAATGACCCTTGTATCGTTCGTGCAGCCCTGAAAACTTACAGCAACGATATGTATATAGAATGTGTACATATCTGTGCTCTCTGTTCACAAGCAGTATATACTTACCATCCATGCTGTTTGTGATCCGGCATCTGGCTCTCCACTCCTCTGGCTACTGGCTGTATCTTCAGGCCCCACCTCCTCTGACTGTCAATTATTCTGGAGAAGGCGGGACCATAAGTTACGGCAATAGCCAAGGACGGGAGAGCATCCGGTTCACAACTAGCGCGGATGGTAAGTATACTGAAAATGGGAGCATAGATATAAACATACCCTACATACATATCTGTGTCAGTTCCCCTTTATCGTTATCGGCCGCACATAACCCTGTTTACGAAAGAAGATGTGTTGCTGGTGATGGTAAATTTTAAAGCCTGCTCAAAACACCCGATCAGCAGAGTCGTATTAACACTTGCTGCTGCCCTAGGCACTAAACCTGAAGACGCCCCACCTTCACACACCGATTGGCCATACCAGGCCTGACCAATACCACCATACCCCCCACCCCCCTGGAAAAGACACCATATTTACTGGCAAGTCTGAACAGGAGGTGGGAGACTAAAAAAATTAAAAAAAATTAAAAATGTTTTTCTTTCCCCCTGCTCCCTGGTGCTGCCCCCCTGCAAGGTGCTGCCCTAGGCACCGGACCACGGGTGCCTAGTGGTAAATACGGCCCTGCCGATCAGCCGAGGTTCAGGCATTTGCCCAGTCCTCAGCTGATCGCCGTCACTTTTTAAGGAGAGTCTTTACAGGTCTGTAATACAAACTCATACGGACTCTATGTCCCATACCAGTGTCAGACATACCATATGGGCACCTGACTGATAAAAGTTTTGTATGTCGCTTTTTATCGTCAGATATCAGCTTTGTACTGTCTATTAGATGGCATGTAAGGGACTGAGCCAACGGATTTTGTGGCCTATAGTTACTGTTGTATTGTGGTGGTGGTTCTAGATGAGCTGCAAGATGTGTTCTTGCCCAATGGTCTCTGTGCCCACCGCCGACTGGTCTATAAAGATGAAACAGGGCCATTACTCCGTGGGGCCTATGGACTGCCCTTCTATCCTTTTAATGTTGCTTGTTTCCTAAAATGGACGGCTATGGACTGAATATTGGTAATGCTATATAAATTAGTGATACACTCTTTGGCATTCTTGAGTTGGTCGATGAGGGCTGTGGTGCCCTGCGGTAGGTATACACCACTGTGAGGATAAGTAGATCATTGGGATTGGAGGGTAGTACGGTTACTCTGCAAAGACATGGAAATGCCGTGTGTTAAAGGTTGACTGTGATCATTTGTGGGCTCATGTGGATAACCGTGGTTGGGGTAGGCCTTCGGCTTCATTGTGCCACTGACACAGTGTGGCTAAATTATACGGACAACCATTATGGTTAGCTGTGGAGATAGACATATTGGGGGAGATTTATCAAACATGGTGTAAAGTGAAGCTGGCTCAGTCGCCCCTAGCAACCAATCAGATTCCACCTTTCATTCCTCACAGACTCTTTAGAAAATGAAAGGTGGAATCTGATTGGTTGCTAGGGGCAACTGAGCCAGTTTCACTTTACACCATGTTTGATAAATCCTTGTCTTTGTACCTTTCATATAGTCATATATCCATCTGTCTTTCCATAACATAAAAAAATGCTTTTATTCTCCAGTGTAATGTGTCAAAGAGGCGTTCCCAAGCTCCTGATCTGCTGCAAGCTGGAATGACTCCTCACTCCCCCTCTCATCCCCGTCCCTGCTTGATTGACAGCACAGCTGGATATATGAAAGGTGCTGTGTCTCCTTCATTTAACGGCTATCAAATGGTGTCAATTGTGAATTGCAACTGATATATTCACTTTAAGTTCGCCCTTAAAGGGAATTTGTCATCAGAAAATGACTTATTGTTTAAAAATGTTTTTATGTTAAAGATTTTTAAAGAGTTTTTGGTGGATTTTTTTTTTATTTTCCATTTTTCTATCTATATTATAAAATAATCCTGAGATCTTGCTTTTTTTTTTTTTTTTACTCACCATTGGAGCTAAAACTAAGCTGAGAGCTTGTGTCTGTGGTGATAAGAGGAGGCTGCTGTAAAGTGATCTGTACAGCATTGCAGCGTCATGTGACACCAGTTGATAGAGGAGACAATAGCAGCTCCCTGTGGAAGGACCTCTTCAAAGCGGACACAGCCTGTCTATTGTCGTCTATGTTCATGAGTTCTGTAAAGCATACCACTAAATGCTGTTAAGAACAGACCAGGCAATATGGCCGCCCCCATAACAATGTACAAAAAGTGGAAAATATATATATATATATATATATATATATATATATATATATATATAAATAAAAAAAATATATATATATATATATATATATATATAATATATAATATATAATATATAAAAATTTGGTTTGTGTGCCTCTGTGAAGAACAACAACTGCTAAGATTGTTATAAGATTGTTATACCTTGTTATATTGTTTAAAGAGAAGTCTTCTTTTAAACCAGTGGTAGAGTAAAACTAGTAATGTAGGGGTGTAGTATTGCCCCTCAGATTGTAGATAAAGTGTCACAGTCATTACCAAAAACTTTTGACATCTCATAAAGACATGTTAAAAAATTTTAAGGGTCCAGGTCTGAGTGTTTACATCTGTACCAATTGGGAGAAGGAGCAAGGAGAAGGTGTGCTGCAGCGCATCCTCTCCCAAAACTAAGTTAGAAAAAAGGGTCGGGCTCCTTAGACCTCCATTATAAATCGGACTCTAGTTGTTAGATCGTTCAGATTTAAAGGATAAACGTTTTGTGTAATAGCAGGCAAGGATTAAACGACCAACAAGAAATAGTTTGATTTGATTTGATCTAATCGATTTGATTGTTTGATAGAATCTAGACCTAATTTCATTGTTGATCGTTCACAAATCGCTGGAACATCATTTAGTGTAACAACGGTCTATCAGCCAGGGAACGACGAGCGCAAGAACGACCGTAAGTAACGATCATCGTCCTGTGTAGTAAGTTTTTTATGACAGTGACATTTTAAGGGTAGCTTAACACGTACCGAAGCGCAGTGGATTTTCTGCTGCGGGTCCGCAGCAGATTTTACTAAATGAATGAACACAGCATCAAATTCGCACTGTAAAATCTGCTGCGGATCCGCAGCAAATTTGTTGCTGTGTTTATTCATTTAGTCAAATCTGCTGCGGATCCGCTGCGGATCTGCAGCAGAAAAACCACTGCGATACATTACGTGTGAAGCTACCGTAACCCGCAATGATGCCCCTGAGATTGTAGTTAACCCCAATGATGCCCCTAGTCTCAAAAGATCTAAGGGGCCCGAGGTTCCCCACATCTATTTTAAACAGTAACAAGGAAGGAAGTCTAAACCCCACACTAGAAGTCCATACCTCCCTTTTTGCCGACCTAAGACAGTTGTGGGTCCGTCAATTTTTTGTTAAATTGCTAAGGACGGGACGTAATCCATCGTGTAAATATCATGTAAATGTCTGCATTAAGAAGTCCTCCGCACTGCTGTGTCCGGATCTTCAGCTTGTTTTATCAGTGGGGAATCCAGCTGGAGTCAGCAGGTCACAATCATAAAAATCGTTGTACTCAAGGCGAACGGAAGTCAATATCTCACCGGTCCGCAACCAAAGCTGCTTGATAAAAGATATTAGAAATTGGAAATTAATGTAAAATGAAATAGGTTAGACATTTACATGCTAATGGGAAGAGGTGAAAGATTAGGCAGTAACATTTAAGCGCGGGGATATTAATTTATATTGACGTGTAAAATGTGTGAGCCAAGCCGCGGCGGAAAATTAACACAATTGTAACGTGGTCGAGTCATTGGCTGAGATGTAAAGTCATTTATAACATTAGAGGAGGAGGTGATCTTTTTGCTAAAATGTCTATTAAAGAACGTTTACACCTTAGATCAAACTTCCCCAGAAAGTCCTTGAGCCGTCATCTTCTGTCAATGTCGCTAAGCCTTTTCTTAAAGGAGAAGTCCGCCGGATTATAAAAACTGTCAACCGACAGGGGGGAAATTGATGACAAGTGCTAACTTACCTCTTCCCATGGCCGTGGTGAAAGGCGGGACCGGCCTCAGGACCCCTGCCGGGCTTCGGGTTTTCATAACGTGTCACGACCCGGGACACCGCTCCAGTCACTGATTGGCTGAGCGGCCAGTCCATCAGCCAGGACAAGCCTTTTCCAGAAATTGCCTTCCGGCAGGGGTCCTGAGGCCAGTCTCGCCACTCGGGCACCGGGAGAGGTAAGTTAGTACTTGTAATCAATTTTCCGCCTGCTACTGCTGGAGATTTATTAAACATGGGGTAAAGTAAAACTGGCTCAGTTGCCTCTAGCAACCAATAGGATTCCACCTTTCGTTTTCCAAAGAGTCTGTGAGGAATGAAAGCTGGGATCTGATTGGTTGCTAGGGGCAACTGAGCCAGTTTCACTTTACACCATGTTTGATAAATCTCCCCTTTTGTTTATTATTTTCCCGCACCCCCCTGCCTTACTCACGTTTTTCAGTTTCACTAGACTTTTCCTTCAAAGGAGTTTTCCAGTGAATGTTCACCTTTTAAGTTCAACACTGTGTTCCTACATCCTTGATATCTTTTTTATAGTGATGAAGGTTTATTTTCCTGATACAAATACTCTGCATAGACAGAGTAACAGAAGAAAATTCAGCTTCAGCTTACTAACCACCACTAGAGGGAGCTCTGGAACTTACTGCATACTGTATTATTTTGGACTGCCATGTATAGATAGTATTCATTAAGCTTTTTGCAGAAGCCACACCCCTGCATTTAAGCCACTCCGCTTTGTCAGATAAAGTACTAAAGTGTACACGGCATAAAAACGCAACAAAAAATTCACCTAACTCATCATTTGGTATCATAATAGAATTTTTAGGTTTTTTTGTCCACCTTTTTAGTGTTTTTGCTGTTTCTTTCAAAATGTTGCATGTACTAAGCTGGTGTGTGCATGTACTAAGCTGGTGTGTAGTTTTTTTTTTGTTTTTTTTAGGAAAACACAAAAAACTCCACTCCATCCAATCAGTGTGTAATATGCAATGAGGATTTTGATTCTGTTTTTATGCAGATTTTCAGATCTGTTAAACTTTAGGGTCTTTTTGATTTCAGTGGGAGCTCAAAGCAGAACGGCACAAAAAAAGTGACGTTACCTCGTTTTTTTACGGGAGGGGGAATCAACATGGTCTCTCACGAGTCGCCTTGTAAAGTGTGGACTTAGCAACAAAGGGGTTACCCAGGATTGGAGATCGGTGCTACTTTTTTTGCAAAAACACTGCCACCCCTGTCCTCAGTATGTGTGCGGTATTACAATAAAGTTGCATTCACTTTAATTGAATTGAGCTGCAAAATCCACACTCAAACTGAGGTGGTTGTTTCTGGAAGAAAGTGGCCATGTTTTTCTAAACCTGGATAATCCCTTTAAGGCCGGCCATAGATGATGTATCTTTATTAGTGAAGACACTTGCAGCTTGCACACCTTTGCACCATGAGTGATGGGCTAGGGCCAGCAATCCATATATACAGACCTTAGATTTGTAGCCGTACAACGTCGTAGCCTTCACTTACAAGCAGATTGCAGAGAAAGCAAATAATGATGGTAATCAAGTTTACTTTACTGTCCTTTATCCCGCAACCTCGCCATTACCAGCGCGCCGCGTCCTTGTGGGAACGTTCTCTAATTAAAAGACAATCAGACGAGCCGCAATTAACACATTTATATTGAATCCAGAAACACAAGACGCTTCCCTATTTCTGGAAGGATTTTATATGCTCCTGAACTAACTGCAGTGTGGGACGTGCCTGCCATCTGCTGGCCCCTGGCGGTATTAGCCAGTTATACAGCTGGTCCATTTCAGGTCACGTTCACATGGCGCAGATCTGCAGCCCCCAGGGCTGACGTGTGGGGTCAGGGACATGACCTGGGGGGTTTACACTATGAATGAAGTTATTAAAAGCAGCCAGACTTCATCCTGAAAAAGGTGCATCACCGTGGGGAGGGGATATCATTATTTTGGGGGCGCCAGGCCTGCCTCCAGTGCATAGAGCGGCCCGATTTGCATTTGAAGAAACCAGTGCAGATTGCAGGTACTGGGATCTGCACACCAACGCTAGAGGTGGTGCAATCACTTTAAGAGGTTAAAGCAACTCTGTACCCACAATCTGACCCCCCCAAACTGCTTGTACCTTCAGATAGCTGCTTTAAATCCAAGATCTGTCCTGGGGTTCGTTCGTCAGGTGATGCAGTTATTGTCCTAAAAAACTACTTTTAAACTTGCAGCCCCGTGCCCAACGCCATGGCCTAGAGTGACTATGCATTAGGCTGGCACCGCCCCTCTGTTCCTCCTCCCTGCTGAACACTGCACATGAGTTGGATCATTAAGGCCCATGTGCAGTGTTCAGACAGGTGAGGAATAGGAAAAGTTCTGCCAGGGGCATTCCTAATGATGAAGAGGGTGGGGAGGAGGGACAGAGAAGGGGTGCAAGATAAGGGCACAGACACTCTAGGCCACGCCAATTTGACACAGGGCTGCAAGTTTAAAAGTTGTTTTTTAGGACAATAACTGCATCACCTGTCGAACGGACCCCAGGACAGATCGTGGATTAAAAGCGACTATCTGAAGGTACAAGTGGTTTGGGGTGGACAGATTGTGGGTACAGAGTCGCTTTAAGTAGCTTTCCAGTGGGGTCCAACCACTGGGACTCTCACCCCTTACCAGAGGTGGAATGCCCCCCATGTGCATAAAGTGGTAGTGGGCATGCTCAGCCATCTTTCGATTTATTGCCTACTTAACTACCAAATATAGTTAAAGAAGATGTCAGGACAAAGTTATGTCTTACATATTGCCTTGGGAGGTAGGAAGGGAAAAAAAAAGCTTACTTTCCTCTCTCGCTATATAAAAAAAAAACTTTGCCTGAACAATGTGTTCCCCAAGGCTCAGAAGTCCTGTAGACAGTGACAAGAGCATTGGCACAGCCACTTCATTTGCCTGGGGACAAATGACCACCATTTTCATGATCAGTATGGGACCCCCACCATCGGCTAATTATTACCTCTCCTGTGGGTAGGGGGATACCTTTTAATCTTAGGATCACTCCTTAAAGTGTGCCTCTTGTTTAAAAAAAAAACTTTTGACAGATCAAAAGTTTTGATCAGTCCGGGTCTGAGTGTTCTGATCAGGAGAACAAGCGGGGAGAAGACGGCTCCATGGAGCTCCATTATAAGCCAGATTCTTTTTTTTCTAACACAGAGCGGGGAGAGGATGTGCTGCAGCGCGTCTTCTCCCGGCTCGTTCGGTACGGGTGTGAACACTCCTGAACTGAAGAAAACGTTTGACATGTCAAATTTTTTGTAACATCAGGTTAAAAAAAAGCTTTTAGAAATAGAAATCTCTAAGCGGTGTCAAAGGGGTCCGATCTCTTATAGACCGAGCAGTCTGGATGAGAGGAAGTCCGAGATGGGAATTCATCAATTTGTCCTCATATATCCATGACATATTAGATCATATATTGGTGGCACATCCCCTTTAAGCCCCTTTGGCACTGCTCAGAGATTGCTGTGACCATACATCTTATATGCCATTCTATGAAAACATCTACAATTCTTGATGGTAAATGACGCAAGTTCTCCTTTCAGCTCGCTCGGTGACCAGGTTGGTTGACATTATCCTTCGGTTGGAGCCGTAATTTTCGCCTCCTTCTTCTCCTCCATATAGAAGTGGTATTGGAGGTTTTGTGACAGCTTAGATTATAGGATTCACCGCCAAGCAGCTGCACGTCTCTCCATAATTAAAGTATATTATCTCTTACCGTCAGCCGGTCAGACAGAAGACACTAAGTGTTATTGAAGGTGGTGGGTGGGAGCCGATCCGGGATTTAGCTGACGCAGATACGGAGCTTTGTGTTGTGTGATCATTATGTGCTCTTTATTAGGGGTTTCTTTGGGGGGTCGGCAGTGACATCGTGATTTGTAGCAGCTCCGGCATTCTGGGTCCAATTACGTGTGAAGGGGATACGGGTCATCAACAACCACTCAAGGCCAGTGGGGGGGGGGAATCAACTAAATAAAAATAAAAAGCAAACAAATTTCATAAAATAGGAAAGCGGACCGCATGCTTTAAGATTCCCAGAAAACACCATGATGTCAATGGAGATGTATAAAAAATAAAAAAAATAAAAACTGACACAATCCAGCTTGTAGTGGCCGGAATGGCGAAAGATGAGGATGTTTTACAGGCTGGGTTCACACTACGTTTTTGCAAAAAAAAAAAAAAAATTATTTATGTAATTCTTATAGATGTTAAAGGGGTAGTGCACCAAAAAATATTTTCTTTCAAATCAACTGCTGCCATGAAGTGCCAGAGATTTGTAATTTACTTCTATTAAAAAATCTCAAGCCTTCCAGTACTTATCAGCTGCTGTGTGTCCAGCAGGAAGTGGTGTTTTCTTTCCTGTCTGACACAGCGCTCTCTGTTGCCTCCTCTGTCCATGTCAGGAACTGTCCAGAGAAGGAGCAAATCCCCATAGAAAACCTCTCCTGCTCTCCAGACTGGAAATAATACCACTTCCTGTGGGGCATACAGCAGCTGATAAGTACTGGAAGGCTTGAGATTTTTTTTATAGAAGTAAATTACAAATCTCTGGCACTTCATGACAGCAGTTGATTTGAAAGAATTTTTTTTTTTTTGGTGCACTACCCCTTTAAAGGGGTTATCCAACAAGCAGTTCACAAAAAATTTTTTTTGTAGTTTTGCCACAGCTGGAGAGTCATGGTTCCCTACCCCTGTGATAAAACATTGCTAGTCACTTAAATGGATATGACCACGTTATGTTTACCAGTTTCCTGGCATGCACCTATAATAGGAGACTATGATGTGAAGTGACTGCAGGAGAAGTCAGCAAATAAAACAGGTCAGCATTACTCAACGGGTGCACAACGCTCTATTTATTCTCTAAAGAGCTGCCGGAGATGGCCGAAAGCTGCATTCATCTATCTCTGGTGGCTCCATAAAGAATGCAGACCGCCAATTAGATTTCAGGGTCCCTCTGCGATCTCCTAGCTACGCCCTGTTCTGTAGATACTGTGAACAGAGCCTCACCTCTTTTAATGGGTTACCCAGGACTCCTAATGCATAGCTGCTTTCTTCCTCAAAAAAGTAGCACCACCCTTGTTCTCAGGTTGTATGTGGTATTACAACTCTGTTCTATTAAATTCTATTTTAAAGAGGAACTATCTGCAGGTTAGACGGATTTAACCTGTGCTTGGGGCACCGATCATCATCCTTGTTTACGCCGTCTAACCCAGGGATGGGGAACCTTTGGCCCCCCAGCTGCTGTAAAACTACAATTCCCATCATGCCTGGACAGCCAAAGCTAAAGCTTTGGCTGTCCAGGCATGATGGGAATTGTAGTTTTGCATCAGCTGGAGGACCAAAGGTTCCCCATCAATGATCTAACCTGCTGATAGTTTCCCCTTTAATGGAACTGGATGCAATACCATACCCAATCTGAGGACGAGTGGCGCTTTTTCTACGACAAAATCAGCTATTATTTTTCCTAATCTTGGATAACCCCTTCAATTTATGAACAATACAGCAAATAAACATTAAAAACAACAATTAAAAAGGTAAACCTATAAAAGTCATACTAAGAAAAATCTTTATTGAGAAAATGTACAGTTTTCTTTTTAATAAATTAGTGATATGGGTAGAAACGTTTGCTGTGATATAATAAAAAAAAAAAAAAATTCTGCATCAGGCACTTATACAACATCCGAATAGGTTACAGAAATCTTATGGAATCAAATCGGCGCAGATAAATTATTGCTTGGAGAATAAATCCCAGACGATTTCAATATGCATTTTTTTTTTTTTTTTAGAATAGCTTGAGTATGTAAAGGAAAGAAAATCATGGGTTTTTTTGTGTCCTCTACAACAAGCTTAAAAAAATAAATTAAGAAATTTTTAAATCGTCATCTTTATAAATAAAAAGAAAACAAAAAGAAGAAATTTCCCCAGACGCCTCCGGTGTGTGAAGTGGTGTGGAAGGTCATGGGAAGGAGCCGCTCTCTCCCCCTTCACCAGCAGCAGTACTTTACACTTTCTACGGGTCTCTCCAGGATTAGGCCGATTCTGTTGGATGTAATTTTTCTAAAAGAGAGGATGGCTTCTGGGGTCAGATGCAGGTTGTTGGAAATGTCGAGAACGCGTAGGGAGTGCAAGTTGGCTAAAACGACCAGCAAATCTTCGGTCAACCTGGTATTACTGAGAAAGAACAGGGAAAAACAAACAAAAAAGAGTTAAATTAAAATGGCCACCATCACAAAAAAAAAAAACGAAGTAAAAAAAAAAATAAAAATTCTTGGTAAATTAGAAAGAATTGCTAGAAGTTTTAATCAGTCAGGATCTGAGCATTGAGACCCCAACCTATTAAAAATCCTCATTTAATCTGCTGTGTGTCATGTGACCAAGATGGACTCAAAATGTAAATCTATGAGACCATCTCATCCACACAGACGCACAGTTCTCCTCGCTTGCTCTACTGATAGGTCTAGACAGTTGGACTCTAGTCTCTAGTGCAGTGTTCTCAAATCTGTAGTTCTCCATTGATTGCAAAACCACAACTCCCGGCGTTCCCTGACAACTTAAAGGAGAAGTCCGGTGAAATTTTTATTAAAGTATTGTATTGCCCCCAAAAGTTATACAAATCCCTAATATACACTTATTTCGGGAAATGCTTATAAAGGGCTTTTTTCCCTGCACTTACTACTGCATCAAGGCGTCACTTCCTGGATAACATGGTGATGTCACTTCCTGGATAACATGGTGATGTCACGCTCCGACTCCCAGAGCTGTGCGGGCTGTGGCTGCTGGAGAGGATGATGGCAGGGGGACAATGAGGGACACAGGACACTGGAGGGACACTGAGCATCCCTCTGCCATCATCCTCTCCAGCAGCCACAGCCCGCACAGCTCTGGGAGTTGAGTCGTGACATCACCATGTTATCCAGGAAGTGACATCCCCATGTTATCCAGGAAGTGACGTCACCATGTTATCCAGGAAGTGAAGCCTTGATGCAGTAGTTTGTGCAGGGAAAAAAAAGCACTTTATAAGCATTTCCCGAAATTAGTGTATATTGGAGATTTGTATAACTTCGCAGGACTACTCCATGGCATGCAGTTCTGCGATTGCTGGTTAACCCTGTGCTAGTGAATGCAGCAGTTTTGTGTTTGTAGTGTACAGCCATCACTCTATTTACTGCTATGGGGGCTGATGGAGATCACCGTCAGTCCCTTAGCTGCATATGATATAGACCATCCCCACTGAAAAGACATGCACACTCAGCCAACATGTATGAAGAGGTTGGTAGGAATAGCTGTTGGTAGAATAAGAAGCTCAGAACACTATGGGGGAGATTTATCAAACATGGTGTAAAGTGAGACTGGCTCAGTTGCCCCTAGCAACCAATCAGATTCCACCTTTCATTTTCCAAAGAGTCTGTGAGTAATAAAAGGTCACTAAGCAATATTCACAGGGCCATTGTATTACCTGAGGTAGAGGTTTTGTAGATGCGGAAATAACCGTGGAAACTTTTTCACCATGTCTTCTTCGTATCCATGCGAAAAGCTCAGGTTCAGGCACTTCAGTTGGGCGGCACTCCGGGAGACCCAGCTGAGTGTCGCGTTGGAAATTTTAGTCCCTACTAAGCTCAATTTTTCTAACTTAGAACATATCGGACTCATAAATGGCACAAACGGCGCGGCCCCTGGCAAACAAAAAAAGACGACATGAGTCTGGAGAACGTAACAAACAAAAATGGCGTCAGAAGTGCAGGGCGAAAAAATATAAAATAAAAATATCAAATTAAAGAAATTGTTTACATTTACATGACCACCATAGACCTACTATATGTGAATGGAGCAACATGAGGGACTCGGATAAATAAAAAATTAAACAAAAAAAAAACAAAAAAAATGTTCTCTGTGGTATGCTGACATGCACCCAAATAAAAATATTTAAAAAAAAAAAAAAAAACACTGTCCCGCACCTGATAGCAAAGAGGGAGAGCTCTGCCACTGGGACTACTTTCCCCTTGTCAAGGCTTAACAGTCACTGAGGTTCCAGGTAAAATCTAGTTCTCACCCCATGGAGGAGGTAACAGAAGGTTCCAACCCTGGAGGCACAGGGAGGACACGAGAAGACAAAGTGGGGTGAAAGGAAGAGAAGTGACAGGGAAATGAGGAAATTAACGCTTTTTTTTTTTTTTTACGAAAAAGGCGAGACTTGTTACATAGGAACTGGGAAGTAGTAGAAGGAGACTTACATTCGACGCGGAGCTCGGTGAGGTCGGGCAGTTTTAGTAGGAGGGTCTCGATGAATTCCTCGTGCTGGAGACACTTGTAGTGCCGGAGACACACGCTCTTCAGGGTGGACAGCTGATCGAAGGCGTTGTTGGATAGACTGGCGCAGCCGGAATTTATCAGTTCTAGTTTGTGAAGCTGTAATCGGGATATACACGGTAGTTCTGGAATAAAACGGAAAAAAAAAAAATCAGCGAAGGCGCTACACGTCACGTAAATCACCAAGATCACTTTGATGTGCTGGATAGGAGATGCTGCAGGCCATGAAAGCACGTCTAAGCCATACAAGCTGCTCATAGTAGCTCAAGTAACATGCGGCCTAGACTTGTGTTGAAAAACGGCTCATGGACATGTCAAAGAAATGGCCCTAACACTGGTTTCATGGCCAAATCAATGTAGCACTGAGCTGTTAGTGTCCCTGGAACACTAGAGGGGTCTAGATACTGTACATTATGCCACCCCACATGAGAATTCCACGAGTAGGACATGTGTGATAACTAGAGATGAGCGAACCGGGCTCGAGTCCATCCAAACCCGAACGTTCGGTATTTGATTAGCTGGGGCTGCTGAACTTGGATAAAGCTCTAAGGTTGTCTGGAAAACATGGATACAGCCAATGACTATATCCATGTTTTCCACATAGCCTTAGGGCTTTATCCAAGTTCAGCAGCCACCGCTAATCAAATGCCGAACGATTGGGTTCGGATGGACTCTAGCATGCTTGAGGTTCGCTCATCTCTAGTGATAAGTCCTTTTACATGACCTAATCATCGGCCGTCCACGGTGACCTTAGAACAGGGGTAAGGAACCTTGGCTCTCCATCCGTCATGTCAGGAGTTGTAGTTTTGCAACAGCTGCAGAGCCAAGGTTCCTTATCCCTGTCGTAGAAGACACAAATAATTGTGCAAATAATCGAGCTGGCCCAAACAAACGATCACTATATTGTTCGTGCAGCTATTTCAATGCACACAGGGAGATGTCCGCCCAATAGTCATAAATTTTACAGTTCGCATATAAAATGCTATCAGCCGAGGAGCAGGCTTTTATTCCCCCCTTCCTAGCTCATTCATGACACTTTTAGGAATTTTTAACATTCATTGCCAATAATTGTAAAAGGACTTTGCTAAAAGGGCTCTGTTGTAGATTGTTTTTTTTTTTTGTCTGGTTAAATTCCAGTAAAATGACAGACCCAATGAGCGTTGTCAGTATCTGTCATGCAGTCAATCCGCTGGCTATGGTTTTTTTTTCGCCTCTTGCTCCCAGAAGCAGATGAAGAGAAAAGCAAACAGACTCCACACAGATGTGGACATTTTCCCCACTACACCAGCCTATATGATCAATAGAGTTAACCCTTTGAGGACCAAACCCAAAATGACCCAGTGGGCTGCACACATATTCATTTTTGTGTTTTCGTTTTTCCCTTCTAAGAGCTCCAGCACTTTCAGTTTTCTATCTACAGGGCCATGTTGGGGATGTTTTTTTACAGCAGTAGTTGTACTTTGTAATGGCGGCTTTCATTCTACCATAACATGTATGAGGGAATCCCAAATATATTATTTATGAAAATATAAATTGGTGAAATCGTAAAAAAGAATGCAATATGGTAACGTTTGGGGGGTTCCTGTGTCTACGTAATGCACTATATGGTAAAAGCCACATGATACCATTATTCTATAGGTCAGTCCGAACACAACCATATGCAGGTTACACAGATTCTCTGTTATATATTTTTTTTTATTAAATCCTTTTTTTTTTTTTGCAATTAATTATTAATAAAACGGGCCTATTGTGACACTTATGACGGTTTTACATATAATGTAACAAAAAAAAAAAACTGCAATCCTGGTGTTTTTTTTCCCTTTTCGTTTACGCCGTTCGGGATGACGATTCTTATATTTTAATAGTTTGGACAACTACGCACGCTACAGTATATGTTTATTTATTTTTATATGCTTTATTTATATAATTGGAAAGGGGGGGGTGGTTTTAAAGGGGTAGTGCGGCGCTAAAAAATTATTCACAGAACACCACACATTACAAAGTTATACAATTTTGTAATGTATGTTATGTCTGTGAATCGCCCCCTTCCCCGTGTCCCCGCACCCCCGCACGTGTACCCGGAAGTGTGTGGTGCATTATACATACCTGATCAGTGTCGAGCCCGTCCGCCATCTTGTGCCAAACGTCATCTTCGGACGGACGGCCGAATTGCTGCCGCCATCCCCCCTCCGCCACGTCATCAGCCGCGGAGGGGGGGCGGGCGGCCTTCCGAAGATGACGTTTGGCACAAGATGGCGAACAGGCTCGACACGGATCAGGTAATGTATAATGCACCACACACTTCCGGGTACACGTGCGGGGGTGGGGGGACACGGGGAAGGGGGCAATTCACAGACATAACATACATTACAAAGTTGTATAACTTTGTAATGTGTGGTGTTCTGTGAATAATTTTTTAGCGCTGCACTACCCCTTTAAGTTTTATTGGGGAGGGCCTTGGGGTATTTTAAAAAACATTTTTTCTTTTTACACACTTTAAGTCCCCCTGGGGGACTATTACCTGCAATACTAAGGGTCCATTTACACAGAAAGATTATCTGCCAAAGATTTGAAGCCAAAGCCAGGAACAGACTATAAACAGAGATCAGGTCATAAAGGAGAGACCGAGATTTCTCCTCTTTTCAAATCCATTCCTGGCTTTGGCTTCAAATCTTTGGCAGATAATCTGTGTAAATGGACCCTTAGATTGCATACACTGATTATTGCTATGCCATAGGCAGAGCATTGATCAGTGTTATAGGCGCTCTGCAGATTGAGCCTGCCTAAGGCTGACTCAATCAGCAGATCTCTGGTCGGACTAAACGAAGGAAGGTGAGAGACCTCCGGCGGCCCGTTAAAACGTTCGGGACTCCCACAGTCACACTGCAGGGGTCCCGATCGGTAGGTGACAGAAGATGCTTCTGTCACCTACACTTAAATGCTGCGATTGCGGCGTTTAAGCGGTTAATGGCAGGCTGCAGCGTGATTGCTGCAGCCTGTCATTAATGGTAAGGGCCCAGCTGCTCACTGCACCTCCACCTCCACCTGCTACAAAGCATGATCCGCTCTGTAGCAGGATAAACACCCAGGACATACAGTTACGCCCAGGGTCGTCTAGCGACAGGCGGCCAAGGTGTAACTGTACATCCAGGGTTGTCTAGGGGTTAAAGAGGTAGTTCACCAAGAAAAAAAAAAATTCTTTCAAATCAACTGGTGCCACAAAGCACCAGAGATTTGTAATTTACTCTTATTATTTATTTATTTATAAAGCGCCCTTAATTCCAGAGCGCTATACAATAGATAGGGGGAATAAACAGAAACAATACAAGATCTAAACAGGTTACATAAAGGCAAATGGCAGACTGGTACATGGTGGAAGAGGACCCTGCCCGCGAGGGCTTACAATCTATTAAAACATCTCCAGTCTTCCAGTACTTATCAGATGCTGCATGTCCTGCAGGAAGTGGTGGATTCTTTCCAGTCTGGCACAGTGCTCTCTGCTGCCACCTCTGTCCATGTCAGGAACTGTCCAGAGGTGGCAGCAGAGAGCACTGTGTCAGACTGGAAAGAATACACCGCTTTCAGTATTTAATAGGTCTCAGTTTTTTTAAATTAAAGTAAATTACTAAAAAATTTTTTTTTTTGTGAACTGCCCCTTTAAGAATGAGGAAGTAGGTTCAGCAACAAAGATGTTCTCCAATCCAAACGTCTTTATTGCATGAAATCAACTGACTTGTTTCCGGTATACTTAACCCTTAACCATGGTTAAGAGTACCTGAAACGCATTGGTTGTGACATATGCATCGTGTTTACATGTAATAAAGACATTTGGATAGGAAAACATCTTGTTGCTGAACCTACTCCCTGATTCTTCTGTCCGCTCCTACCACGTGGGGAGTTCGAACCCAAGTGGATCCCATCTGGAGTGGTGGACTGTTTCCTCCATTTTGATATACAGAGTTCTTCCTATACCCAAACAAGAATAGATCAATGAATCAGTGCTGGTGGGGGCAGGGAGAAGCCACTGGGACATCCCCATACATATTAGATCAGGGGTAGGGAGCTTTGGCTGTCCAGGCATGATGGGAGTTGTAGTTTTGCAACAGCTGAAGAGCCAAGGTTCCCTCCCGCTGCATTAGATAGATCTATGACAGGTAGGACCACCTAGATTTTAGCTTTATTTCACTCACCTTCTGCCGTAGCCACAAAGTTATCGGGAACGTTAAAGCACAAAGACAGCTTCCACTTATTCATGTTTCCGACCGCGAGGGAAAGTTCCCGTAGTTTTGGCAGCCTGAATAAGATATACTGGAGAGCCCTCTCGGGCACCGTGCCGTCCTTCGAATGTAACGAAAGAGAATGCAAGTTCTGCAGCAAGACGATGCTGGTTAATGGAAGGACCCCTGAGAAGGACACCCTGCACAGAGACAGGTGCGTCAGCTGCTGGAAGAGGGCGATCTCCGAGAAGATGTCGTGATCGGTCACGTTGGAGCAGTCTGTTAAATGGAGCTGCTGGAGGTTAACAAGCGGCCTCAGTCCCTGAAGGATCTCCCCTTTCAGGCAGGAGTCCATGGTGACACTGGTCAGATCCGGCAAGGAGCTGGTCATCTTCTTGAACTGTTTCAGCGTCACCCTGGTCACCTCCACCGAAGAGATTTTCCTGCTCTGCAGAGTGTCCCAGAACCGCGCATTAAAAATCCCTATGCTCTTGAAGACTATGGTGCTGTTTTTCCATAGGGAGTGATGGTCGACGAGCGTCCGTAGATAGGAGCACGTGGCCCGCACGTTGGCCTTTTCTGTGGGAGACAGGTACTTAAATATGTGCAGGAGGACTTCCTGCGGTAACTGCAGAAACTGGATGGCCGGCATCTTTGCAGCATAGAAATCTTCTAGGATCAGATCTGCATCGTAGGATAAAAGAAAATCTATCATGAAGAGAGCAGAACCTTGCAGGAATGTAACAATATCCAATCTGATACTCCCATAAATCTGCTGAACAGCGCCATATACCTAGTTGTGGCTGTGGCTGGTACTGCAGCCACCGTCCCATTAACTTGAACAGACTGAGTTGTGACATGCAGAACCAAACACACAAGGTAAACAATGAAGGGGCCCTGCTGATCCTGGTGCTTAGTTCTGACCCAAATGCCCTCTATATATCGGGGGGAATCTGTAAGGATGGCAAATAACCTTGTTACAATTGCAGACGTTTTTGGAAACAAGTAGTTATGGTATGCACAGCCTTTAAAGGAGAACTCCAGCGATCCCATAAAAATAAAAATGCACAAAGAGCATATATTTATTTATAAAGCACCCTTAATATATAGGTGCCCTCACCGATCCCCCACTCATTGTTTGACACCTTTCCCATTTGTCTACACTGCTCCAAAGTTTACAAATGATCACAGTTTTACATTATGGCACCCAGCTGGGAAACTACATCTCCCAGCATGCATTGCACCTCAGAACCAACTGCTGGGTACCTGCCCCTGTCTTGCAGTATCCACCTACCACTTGCTCAATCTGCTGCCGCTTTGCAGAGTATACACAGTATTTTTCCTTCTGTCTATATGTTCATCTACATAGACTGGAGAGCAATGAGAGAGATGAAACAAGTGTCTCCTTTTCCCTATACTACTCAGGAGAGGCTGTTTCTCCGCCCTAGGCCAGGTGCTCACTTGATTGGTGTGATGTCAGCAGTGGGCGGGGCTACAGATGAGGCATTACAGCTTGTCTGGAAAAAGAAGAGACAGATCACGTGATCTCTGTCTCAGAAGGGAGGGGGAGGTCGACAGAGTGGAGCAGGAAGTGACTTTTCCTCTAACACAGAGATGGGTAACCTTCAGCGGTTGCAAAACTACAGTTCCCATCATGCCTGGACAGCCAAAGCTTTAGCTTTGGCTGTCCAGGCATGATGGGAACTGTAGTTTTGCAACCGCTGAAGGTTACCCATCCTGGCTTTAGTGTGTATACACATAATACAATAATCCTTATATACTCTTATACATCATACCTGGATACAGCTCCGGTCTGTGTGTGTCAATGGCGTAGATCCCTCATTGTGTATCCAGAATCAGGGGGACTATGCAGGAAACCTGGTAGAGAAGCAGAACATATTACCATGAGAAGCAATGCATTTTATATATATATATATATATATATATATATATATATATATATATATATATATATATATATATATAATGCGTGTGTAAGTGATGCCCACCCCATGTATATATAGCGCACCTTGTGGACAGGCCTGTCTACAGCTGCAGGGATCTGTCACACCATCACAACACACAGTGTCGCCTCCATTAACATATGCACTGATCACCCGGCTTCAAGGGACACTCACAATCCGCCCGAACCGGGTGATAACCGGCTCTTCCGGGTGCCTGCAGCCCAGGACAGCTGCTCTTTCCTTCTTTTGAAGCGGGGAAGAGTATTACCCTTCTGCTTCCTCACACAGAGATGGGGGAGGACAGCAACAAGGCGGCGGACATTTTTGTTAAGGGTAAAACAGACACTTGATAGAGGCCATATCAGGGATATACAGCGGCACGGAGGCTTTACCGACAGGGGTAAAGACTATAGGAGGAGGAGACGTTTACCGTTGATGTCTGTCGATTTACCGGTTGAAGGTAAAGCGGATATCCAGTGTGTTTTGCCCTCATCCAAGATGGCTGCCGGATGTTATGCGGCGCCAAAGGTCGCGATGACGTGTTTCCGGTTACGGCCTCCTTGCGTCTCGGTTGGCTGTGTCGTAGTGCTGCGGCTGGCCAATCTAAGTGAAGTAAAAGTAAGCTTGAACTGGGTGATAACGGCTGTGGGACGGGAGCTGGCGCCAACGGTGAGTGAGGGGACACTGAGGGTGGGTATGTCAGCGCAGCTGCTGCAGAACCTCTTGTTATCGTGTACTGCTCCTTACAGGGCTAATAAAAGCCTGTAAACCATTGTGTATTAGTTATACGTGTGTGTGTAAAGCTGGGTGACCGGCAGAACTACAACTCCCAGCATTCCCCTGCTTGCTGATGTGTTTAGCCTATAGAGCATTGCTTTCCAGCTGTTGCAAAACTACAACTCCCAGCATCCTTTGCAGCATTTGGCTTCTCCCTACAGCCCCTTACCTGAGACCTATGATATGTTTATGTCTCCTTCTATGTGACAGGATTGGTTGCCTTCCAGCTGTTGCAAAACTACAACTCCCATCATGCCTGGACAGCTAATGTGTGGTGAAATTGAAAAAAAAAAAAACGTATCTTGTTTATTTAGTGGATATGTGTTTTTGCACCGTTCGCCCTGGGGTAAAACTGACTTGTTATACATGTTCCTCAAGTCGTTACGATTAAAACGATATATAACATGTATAACTTTTATATTATCTGATGGCCTGTAAAAAATACAAACCATTGTTAACAAATATACGTTCCTTAAAATCGCTCCATTCCCAGGCTTATAGCGCTTTTATCCTTTGGTCTATGGCGCTGTGTCAGGTGTCATTTTTTGCGCCATGACATGTTCTTTCTATCGGTACCTTGATTGCGCATATACGACTTTTTGATCGCTTTTTTATAACAATTTTTCTGGATTTGATGCGACCAAAAAATGCGCAGTTTTGCACTTTGGGATTTTTTTGCGCTGACGCCGTTTACCGTGCGAGATCAGGAATGTGATAAATTATTAGTTTGGGCGATTACGCACGCGGCGATAGCAAACATGTTTGTTTATTTTTATTTATAACATGGGAAAAGGGGGGTGATTCAAACTTTTATTAGCGGAGGGGGCTTTTTTTTTCTCTTTACTAATAATATATATTTTTTTATTTTACACATATACTAGAAGCCCCCCTGGGGTTAGGGTTATTCCCCCTGGGGTTAGGGTTATTCCCCATGGGCGATTTCTAGTATAAGCACCCTGATCTCTCATTGAGATTTATGCTATATAGTTATAAAGCATAGATCAATGAGATAGGCACTCGATTGCTTTCGGCTGCTGCAGCCAAAAGCATTCGAGTGCCGAATCGCGATCAGCGACACGGGGGGGGGGGGGGGGGGGGGGGGGGGGGGGGGGGTGATCTCCGTCACTATACCACCACCGATCAGGCTACATAAGTAATCAGATTCGGCTGTCAACTTTGACAGCTGCACCTGATTACTTTATTAGCGGGCACGGCGATCGGGCCGTGCCCGCTAATAGCTGCGGTCCCAGGCTACATGCCGCACCCAGGACTGCGGCGGTTCAGAGCAGGGTCGCTGCGTGGCCCCCCCTCTGAACTCCCTCTGTCTTTAAGGGGTTAAAGTGTCACTGTGGGTTAAATTTTTTTTTTACAGAAATCAATAGTATAGGCGATTTTAAAAAAACTTTGTAATTGGGTTTATTGTCTTCATGTTTCTCTTATGGAGAAGGGAGGGGTGGAGGGAGATGAGGCCCCAAAACAGATCAACAAAGAGTTAATTTACAGCTACATCACGGGCTATCTCCTCTGAAGTCAGCACTGACCTCTGAATAGAGGCTTTCACACAGGTCCCACTGTGTAATCCTTTGTTCTCTGCTGCTAACTAATCTCCCCCCCCCCCCTCTCCATAGGTTACACAGGGCTCCACTGATGTAAAAGAGACGAGATTTCCTGATAATGAGCAGTGGATGAGAGAGAGGAGGGAGGGGGGGCTGGGGAAAGTCTTTTTGAATGCAGATAGTGGCATATTTGCCTAATAAACCCAATTACAAAGTTTCTTAAAATTGCCTGGACAATTAATTTCTTCCAAAATAAAAAATAAAACTTTAAAGTCTGAGACGATCCTCCCTGGGTGTCTGGATCCAATCTTGGCAGAACTTTACCGGGATTGTATTCCGCTTTTTTAAGCACCCAGGGTGGGGTGGCAAAAAGCGGCATGGACCTTAAAAGCAGCCGGCTGATAAGCAGATTGCTGAGCTAATTAAGCGAATTGCTTCGTTTATACTGTAAATTCGCTCCTCTCCAGTTGCGGAGAAGCTACAGCTAATGTTTTGACCGTTCGGGCATAATGGGAGTTGTAGTTTTGCAACAGACAAGTTTTACGCCTGTGCACCGTATAATGGAATGTCTGCGCACACTCATGCCTTCTTCCTTTTCTTCCTCCAGGATAACACGGAGAGGTAAAGTCTTCCTGACAATGGAAACTTTACCCAGAAAAATGTAAAATAACAGCAGAAAGAATGTTTTTAAAGACTAACCCCTCGGGATCCTCCGACAGCCGCCACCTGCAGTCCATTCCTGTGGAATTTATCAGCCCCGATAATTTGACACCAGTAAAAAACCTGAAGATGATGATAAGACCTCGGGGATATCACTACCAGTCCACCCTGATCCGTGATGGCGCAGAGCCTCTGAACTTTCCTAATTTTAGCATCATCCAGTCTCATCAGGGGAACATGGCCTCCAGGATGATGATGGCCGGCGGACCGATGAGCTCCAGCGCATCCACCTCCTCCACAGACAGCAGCGTTCTCAGGGTCCCCAGACGCTTCCTACAGGCCTTACCGCCTGTTCATTTACCTGATAGGTTAGTGAACAGCGCAATCCTGATGAAGAACAGCGAAGACGGAGCCTATAATCCAGCGCCAGAATCCAACCACATCATGAAAGGTAAGACCGCAACTAACCACGATTCTATAAAGCCAACTTGGCTCTGCTATGTCAGGACTAGTCACTTCTATCTTCGCTTCATAGGAGTACATGACTTTATTACAACCTCATTTGTATTTCTGGGATGTATTTGTATTTGATTAGCGGTGGCTGCTGAACATGGATAAAGCTCTAAGGTTGTCTGGAAACCATTGATACAGCCAATGACTATATCCATGTTTTCCACATAGCCTTAGGGCTTTATCCAAGTTCAGCAGCCACCGCTAATCAAATGCCGAAAGTTCCGGTTCGGATGGACTCAAGCGTGCTCCAGGTTCTATCATCTCTAGTTAATACCAAATATGTTTGTACTTTTTTTTTTTTTAAGTGGGACAATGAACAATTGATTGATTGCTTATAGGGACTGATGTAATACTATAGTATTCCATTGATCCATCAGATTGGCACTAGCAATAGAGCTATAGTGCAAGCCATGGGCTGCCACAACAATGGATGCCCCCCCCCCCCTCTTTTGGTTTTGTCACAGTGCACCCCCACTAAACTAAAGGGGTACTCCGGCGCTGATAAAAAAAAAAACAACAATCAATCATATGCATAGTTTTCCCACTTACCATCTCTCCTGAGTCTGTCTCAGTTTGAATTTCACGATGTTTGCAGGTCCCTGAAGCTCCATTTGGTGACTTCATTTTTTCTTTACTTTCTTGTTTGGGCTTTCCCATGATGCACTTTGCCTCCTGTGATGTCTAACTGACTCTGTAAAACTGTTAGATGGCTTACATGTTGTTCAGCCAATCAGAGCTGAGCAACCTGAGTCATCTGACAAAGGGAGGCTGGTCTAACAGGGCTTAGACCCGCCTCCATCTTGATGATGTCATTGTCACAAAATGGCTGCCACAGAGCAGCCTGGGGTCAACAGTCATTAGATAAGAATGAGTTTACTTAACTTCCTGGTGGGGGGTTGAGGGAGGAAAAGATAGGGAATGGGGGCAGATAGGTATTTGAAGCATATTACAAAGTTCCCCTTAACCTGTCCTCTGATCTGTTTTTATATGCATTGTAAAAGCTGATCATGTTATAGAGCATAATTTCCAGGATTAAACTGGACAATCCCTGAGCATATGTTCTGGTATGATATATAGATGTCATTAAGGGGGTCCTCCTGCCTCTAAACTGTCATTACAGTTAAAAAAAAAAAAAAAACTTTTAAAGGGGTAGTTCACTCAATGTTTTCCCCCAAAATCAGCTGGTGCCAGAGATTAGCAATTTACTTCTATTACAAAATCTCAAGTCTTCCATTACTTATCAGTAGCTGTATGTCCTGCGGGAAGTAGTATTTTTTCCTGTCTGAAGATCAGGAGAGGCTTTCTATTAGGATTTGCTCCTGCTCTGGACAGTTCATGGACAGAGGCCACTGTGTCAGAATACACCACTTTGTGCAGGACATACAGCAGCTGATAAATACTTGAAGACTCTAGATTTTCTAATAGAAGTAAATAATAAATATTTTGATTTTAAAGATTTTTTTTTTGTGAACTACCCCTTTATTAAGTCATATACACGCTTCAAAAGGTTTGGTCAGTTAAGGTCCGGGTGTTGAGACACCCAGTGATTTCTGGAATGATTAGGAGAGCAGCCATAGCGGGGTCCCAAATCAGCCGCTGACTGGATGAGTGGATCTCTGACGTCACAACTTGGGTCCCTGTTCAGACCAGGAAGCGGCCGGGGACCGGAGCGGCAGGTTGCGGCCACCAGTGCTGAAGAGGGGGAGGTAGGAGCACTTTATTTCTTTAATCCATCCCAGCACTTGATAAAAAATGGGTCTGGCCGGACTTCTCCGCACCCAAACAGACGAGGGGGGCTGTCTGGAAGTGGCCATGTTTTGTGCACAGGAAGAAGCATACTATACTTTAAGGGTGTTTATCCCTGAATTAGAAGACATACATGTCTGATTGTAGTGTCTGAATATGCGTCATCGGTCATCGATCTGTTTGTTGCCCTCAGGTATTTCAGAATCAAGAAAGACCACTTATAATGTTCTTCCTAATAGAGATGCCGGGTCGAGCTCCTCAGGTAAGCTCTCTTGTCAGTCTTTCTAACCCATTAAACTTTTGTCATACACAGTTATAGCGAATGTTGTAAAATCTTGTGTACACAGTTCCAATGCAGAGCTATGTGTTTCCATGGTTACAGACTGCAAACAAACCCTGTGTAGTCTGATCTGTCTGCCATATCCGCTTCTATCTGTCTCCATGTTTTAGCTGATGTGAGGTTTTTTTAACTGGTTCTTAGAGGGACAAAAGGAGCCTCTGTGCGTGGCGACAATTGCCGAAGAGTTTTTAATTAACCGCGACTCGCCAGAATCATTTATTATTGAGTCTTATGCAGGAAGCGAAGACGATGATCTCTTATTCGAGGAAATCAATGAAGGAAAAGCTACTGAGGACAACTCACAGCCGCCCAACACAAAGACAAACTTTGTGGATCACTTTAAAGAACTCTGTCAATTCATGAATGATACAAAGCTGCTGAACGTACCCTCTGAACAGGCGCCACTTTTTCCAGCAGCGCCTCTCAGCCCACCAGCGGATGACCAACCCATAGAGGAGGTATCAGCTAACAGTGATGTACAATAATATCCCTTTAATCCAGTAAATGATTTTGCAGACTATTATAGGCTTGTCAAGTCTAGTTGAGGTATTCCTATCACACAAAGTGACATCAGTGATTTTAAATTTTTATTTTTTATTTTTTTGCAGAAATCATTAGTACAGCCAGTTTTAAGAAACTTTGTAATTGGGTTTGTTACCCAAAAAAATTATTTTTATTATGAAAAAGCAGTTTAAAGCTCTCCCCCCTGTCTTCATGGTTTTCTATGGAGAGGGGAGGGGAAGAGGGAGATGAGGCACCAAAACAGGACAACAAAGAGTTAATTTACAGCTACATCACCGGGATATCTCCTCTGAAGTCAGCACTGACCTCTCTGACCTCTGAATATCGGTTTTTACACAGGTCCCGCTGTGTAATCCTTTGTTCTCTGCTGTCTGCTGGTGACTAATCTCCCTCCTTTCCCCTCCGGTCTCCATAGGTTACACAGGGCTTGACTGATGTAAAAGACTGGAGATTTCCTGATAATGAGCAGTGGATGAGAGAGAAGAGGGAAGGGGGGGACCTGGGGAAAGTCTTTTTGAATGCAGATAATGTCATATTTGCCTAATAAACCCAATTACAAAGTTTCTTAAAATCGCCTGTACTATTGATTTCTGCAAATCCCCTACCAGGTCCCCAGAATGACACCCTGACTCCTTAAAAGGGAACTCTGGCAAAAGGTGTCCCGTCCCGTCCCCCACCCAAAAAAAAAATCAACTAGTATCAGAAAGTTATAATAATGTGTAATTTACCTCTATTTAAAAATCTCAGATCTTCCAGTACTTATCAGCTGCTGTGTGTCCTGCAGGAAGTGGTGTGTTCTTTCCAATCTGACACAGTGCTCTCTGCTGCCACCTCTGTCCATGTCAGGAACTGTCCAGAGCAGCAGCAAATCACCATAGAAAACCTCTCCTGCTCTGGACAGTTCCTGACATAGACAGAGGTGGCAGCAGAGAGCACTGTGCCAGACTGGAAAGAATACACCACTTCCTGCAAGACATACAGCAGCTGATAAGTACTGGAATTTTAATTGCAACTTATGTTTTTACACTTGTGTTAACTAGTTACATAGTTAATATGGTTGAAAAAAGACACATGTCCATCAAGTTCAACCAAGGAGGGGATGGATACAGGGAAGGGGGAGGGATGATACAGGGAAGGGGGAGGGATGTCTTGAGCTTCTATGCATCTCCATAGTAACAGACTACAAACAAACCCAGTGTAGTCTGTTCCTGCAGTCATATTGTCTTCGAAATGTCCCATGCTTATTGCTAACCTTCTGTACCTTCACCCACCTTTATCCCCCTCTCTGATCCTAGAATAAGATCTTCCTCACAGAATGGCTTGTGAAAGGTGTGGAGCACAGAGGAATATGTGTAGAGGGAAAGCGCCTGTAAGTATCTCTTATATGGTATTGGCCACCAATCTGTACATACTATTTTTGTAGCATTATTCTTTTGGGGTGTTAAAAGCTGCACCTTCACACTATAGCGGGATCCCCTTCATAACAGGACTATAATGTTTACACACCAATTGCTAGTAATTGTATCTAAATTTTCTTCATTGTAGCTTTATCTTCTTTAGGATGCGTTCACACCTACAGGATCTGCAGCAGATTTGATGCTGTGTTCAGTTATTTAAATGAAATCTGCTGCAGAAAATCAGCTGCAGATCCTGTAGGTGTGAACGCACCATTAATATATTTTGTTTTCATTGCTATTTTATGCAGGGACATGGACGACACCTTCTGGCACAGTAACATCATTGAGCAACGAATCCAGTGTGATAAATTAAAAACCGTATCGGGTCGAGTGTACGAACTAATAGGAACGGCAGATACGCGCACGATGACTGAAGTGGGTATGTACATAGGGACTAAGTAAAGCAGAAATTGTGTGGAGTAAGAGCCCGGACTTATACTGTTTGTCTTGTAAGGGTATCCGTCATGGCTGACAAAGAAGTTTCTGGAAGGGTTTCCAGAGGACTGGAAGAGCTACATCAGATATTTCTGCGAGTTATCGGACAGGTTAGTGGATTGCTGGTGATTCTTGTGCTGCTGTATCGGAGCCCTGGATCCATTTGTTATGATGGCTGCCTTACTTGGGTCTGCTGCAGACTTCATTGGTTAGCATAATACTGTATAGTATGTGAACTTGTGCAGTGAAGCCGGCGGCTTCGGCCCTCAAGATCCGGCCAAGGACTAAATAATGATGCAATATTATCTTACTATAATACAGGAACGGAGCACGAACGGTCAAATCTGTACAGACTGCTCAGCCGCAGGACATCAGGAATCGTACAAAGGATGAAGGAACAAGCAGGAACCAGGCTGCCGTGGTCTCTGATACTGACAGTGACCGAGGACCTCCGAAGAAGGTGGAACGCAGAAAACCAGAACGTGGAACAGGCAACGAACCGAAACCAACCTATAGCCAACATACCCATGTCACCAAAGTGAGAGAGGAGCGTATTTCATCAGACAGCACGCAGATTAGCGGTACGTCCTGCGTTCTTTCTTCAAAATATTTCCCAAAAAGACTTTGCAGTATTGTGGCTGATCAATAGACGTGAGCGAATTTCCCAAAATTGGTTTTGGGTCTGGAGTCGTTGAATCAGCCATTAGATTCAGTTCAGACCAAGTAAAGTTAATCAGAGTTGAAAGTGCTGCGACTGTACTGAAAAGTCGTGCGTGACACTCTGAGATTGCGTAGGACTGTGTTCAGCTGTATCCAAGTTCTTAAAGAGTCGTTAAGTTTTTTTTTTTGTTTGCAGAAATCAATGGTACAGGCGATTTTAAGAAACTTTGTAATTGGGTTTATTAGGCAAATATGCCATTATCCGCATTAAAAAAAAGCCTTTTCCCAGGTCCCCCCCCCCCCCCCCTCCTCTCTCATTCACTGCTCGGAATCAGGAAATCTCAACTGTTTTACATCAGTCGGGCCCTGTTTGTGCTATGGAGAGGGGAGGAGCGAGATTAGTTGGCAGCAGAGAACAAAGGATTACACAGCGCTATTCAGAGGTCAGAGGGGTCAGTGGTGACTGTCAAAGGGGATAGCCGGTGATGTTGCTGTAAATTAACGCTTTGTTGTCCTGTTTTGGTGCCTCATTTCCCTCTCTCCATAGGAAAACCATGAAGACGAGGGAAGACGTTTCTTAAAATCACCTGCACTATACTGTACTTGATTTCTGGAAAAAAAAAATTAACAACAGTGACACTTTAACCTCTTAAGGACGCATGACGTACCCGTACGTCATGCGCCCGCAAGAGGTGTTCAGAGCGGGGCCGCGCGGCGAGCCCGCTCTGAACCGCCGCGTTCTCGGGTGCCGCTTGTAGCCCAGGACCGCGGGTATTAGCGGGCACAGTCCGATCGCCGTGCCCGCTAATACAGTAATCAGATGCAGCTGTCAAAGATGACAGCTGCATCCAATTACCGGACGCAGCACTTCCCTGGTGTCTAGTGGCGGAGATTGCTCCTCCGGGATGTTGTCCCGGAGGACCGATCTCCGTGACTGGTGCCGGCCGGGGTCTCCGCTAAAATGGCGCTGATCCCGACTCAGCACTTGGATGCTTTCGGCTGCAGCAGCCGAAAGCCTAGAGTAGTGTCGGACTGTCACAAATGTACAACGTTTCACCTGTCCAGTAATCGTTAATAAATAATTTAGATAAGAAAAAACCCTTTAAGGCTATGTTCACACAAGTACGTGTTCTCAGTTCTTACTGAGCCACAACCAGTGTGGGGGGAGCTTCATTTTGGGCATGATGTTCAATGCCATGTGAACTTTCCCTTAGGGCCAAGTGACAGTATTGATCACCAAGGTTTATCTAATATACTTTGTCGCCCCCTACATGAAATAATAATGCATTGCTATACGAAGCTTGTTGTCGTACACATTGGTCCCTGTTTCCAATGGGCCTCTTGGTCTGTTTTACAGAGACCTCTTGTGTGTCCACGACAAGCCGCAGCGGTCGTCAGATAAAGCCTGTCCTCAAGTTTTGGTGCGGGGAACGGTTATCAGTCGACATTAGGATGAGTACGACAATAGTCAAAACGGGAAATGACATGTTGACGCAAACAAAAGTGAGTACCGGATGCAACATATAACCAGATTTCTACAGCTTATAAAACATTAGACAGACATGGCCCCTGTCTTCTAGAAACAGCGCCACTCTTGTCCTTTGGGTGTGGGTTCTGCAGTTCAGTTCCATTGAAGTAGATAGAGCTGAATTGTAATACCTCACACAATCGGGGGGGGTTGCCGTCTGTTCTTCTAAGGGATTTTAAGCCCCCGGGAACAGTACAAAATTGCTCTTTTCTTGTGCCTGTTATTGGGGTACACAGCACCAGTATGATGTATTAAAGCAGTCCCAGAGGGTGGGGAAAAAAGAACACTATACCCATGCAACCTGCCTAACCTGCGGCAGCCTGCAGAACCTTACAGCCCAGACTGGCATCGGAGGAAGTTGAGAGATGGAACTGGTAGAACTTGGAAAAAGTGTGAACCGAAGCCGACCTGGGATACTGAGGCCTGGTGGGGAACATGCCCTAGAGGCCCCCACTGCCCGGGCAGAATAAGTATTGACCCAAAAGGAAGAAGCCGTGCCACGGACACTGTAGGCCTTGGAGATAGCTGCTTTAATCCAATGCCCATTGGTGGTTTTGGAGAGAGCGAGCCCTTTGCATGGTTCCACCACAAGAACGAACAAGGAATCAGAGCTGTGATGGCCCGAACAAGGTCCACACAATGTCCTCATTAATATGGAACGCAGAGACTACCTTTGGCAAGAAGGAAGGCAGGGGGGCGCAAAGGGTCACCCCCTCAGTAATCTCGCATATGGTTGGGGTACCAGCATCCTTCCTCAGGGAACAGACAACACGGGACAGGTGATCGGCGCAGGGGAAGCCAGCTTGAGTGCGCCCTTAGAGGGATGCTATGTCTGGTGTTGCTGGCCATGCCAACGGTCCCCCTGACAACCTAGGAAAAATAAAGTAATGCATGGGCACCTGTGTCGTCCTACTACAGACACTAAATATAAACTGAGTTAGGCTGGTGTCTGTAGGAGGGGTATAGTCTGCCAGGCGGAGTCACCCCTTTCTGCATAGTGTCGCTTCCTAGTGGCAGCAGCCTATATCCACTGGTGCTGTGTCCCCCAATGACAGGGATGAGAATCCCTGCTGTCCTCCAGCATTGCAGTAGTAGGCTCTGTAGTCTTAAACGTATTTTTTATTGATGTTAATGTTCTTTTCTTTTCAATCAAGGAAACTGTTACCAGGCAAAAGAGCTCTAGAACGAGCAAAAGCTCAAATGCGAGTACACCACCAAAGAACCCTTCTCCTGATAAAAGAGCACCAGTAGGTAAGTGAAAAGAAAATCTCTCCTTGTTTGTTTGTCTATGTAACAACACAACTGTAAGAACACTGATAGCTTGAAGATGTTACTGGGGAAAATAATAAATAGTGACTGTTTATAGCATTTCATTTGCATGTGGCAATGTACGGCCATTGGCCATGGCTAGCATGCATAGTTGTACTTGCTTGCAGCAGTCGCAACTTAGTACACGCCTCAGTCACTAGGCCTGCTGCCTTACGCTGTAAACATAAAGAAAGAAAATAATAAATTCCATAAAATCCCTCCTCCCTAAAGGCCTGAAATAGACCAGATCTTGAAGGGTTAAATGGGTACTTCTAGGCTGTATATATGTTTTCCTGGCAGCCCTATGGTGGCATCACAGTTCTGCAGCTGCAGAGAATCAAACGGTGAGTGCTTGGGTTCAAATAACATTGCCAAACCCGAACATTTTGACATATCCGCTAAACACTATTAGGGACAGCCTGTTGACAAGGGTAATGGTAATACTTGATTAGCACACTTCCAGGAGGAGTAACAGAGGAACAGCATAGTGTAGCTTTCTAGCAAAGACACTTCAACATAACCCAACTTGGCATGCTTCTTCCTTTTATTAAATCATTCAGTCTCTTAGTTGTGGGATGAATGTAACGTTTTCTTACCCCACTCGTCACTTTTTTTTTATCTTTTTTTAGTTTCTCACCAATTAAATGTATTGAATAAGACATTCGAGACTACAGACGTGAGGCATCTTGGATTAAACAAAGCAAAGGGAAAGAACATCAAATCCCTTGTGAAGTCTGCTCAAGTGATGCTCACCCCCATGCACACCAGACAGGATCTGAAATCGAAGTGTTTACAAAATAAACTTCATTACAATGATCTAACAGAGACTTCTGTGGAAAGCATCACGTTTGACTGTGAACCGGACACTGAGAAACGCGAGGACAGGGTTCCCAGCGGAAAAGACACATTGTCAGATGAGAGCAACGATGGCGACTTCATCGCAGAGAAGACGTTTTCTATAGAACGGCCTCAAGTAGTTCTCACCCCCATGCATACCAAGCAGGATTTAAAATCTAAGTGCCTACAAAATGAAGTTCATTACCATGATCTGACGGAGACCTCTACAGAAACTAGCGTGTTCACAGCCAAACTAAATACAGAGAAAGGCAAGAGCAGGATTCCCAAAAAGACATGTACAGATTCAGATGAGAGCGACAATGAAAATGTCATCACATCGTTCTCTTTTATAAATGAGAAAACTTTTGTCCTGGAAAGAAAAGTTTTAGAAACTACCAGTAGTGATTCTCAAACAAACTCTAAAAAAGCAAAGCCACTTATCTCCGCCTCACATAAAGGGCAACGTTCTCATTCTACACAATGTCAGAAAGCTCTTTCAGCCTCATCGGATTCAGATGAATCAGATGAAGGTGTTGGAAAAAACTATAAGGAAAGGACCAGAAATCAGAAGAGGTCACATCTCCCAGCTGCAAGTAAGAGACAGTTTTCTCGTCGTTCACAAGTGCCCAGTGATTCAGAAGAAGCCCACAATTCAAACGAAGAACATGTTATTAGGAAAGATACTAAGAAACTTAATAGTAAGGGCAGCAAACTTACAGTTTCAAACAAATCAGATTGCGCAGAATCTCAGGATTCTGAGAGGGAAAATCTTTCAAGGAAGAATTCTGAAAAAATGCAGAGAAGCACCCTTAATAAGCGAACACATCCTGAAAGAGATTCTGAGAGGGAAGAGTCTTCTGAAAAGGAATTGTGTATCATGACTAGTCCAAAGAATAGCCAAAGTGAATTATCAGAGTCTCAACATTCAGAAGATGACATTGTCTTACGAAGAGTAGCAAGCGCTACGATGGGAGAAAATGTTCTCAAACATTCTCCAGGAAGAAGAAAGCAGCCGCCACGAGTGAGCAAACGTATAGTTGATGTCAAAGAGTCTGACGGTGCTAAGGAGAAGCCAGATAAAAGAAGGAAATCGAAGGAACTGGATGACTCATGGAAAGATAGTACAGTCTGTATAAGTTCCCTAGGTCGCAGAAATCAGCCTCCTCGATCCAAACGACCACAAAAGATTGTTGAGTCTTCAGATTTGGAGGATGAGCCATACTTAAGCAATGACAACAGGCGACCCATGCACTCCCACAAAACCAAAAACAGCCCATCTAGTATAGAAGACTATGTGGATTCAGAAGAAGAGCTTGTTCCAAGAAAAAACTTAGCTCAACAGCCCAATCCTCTAAAGAAGCAAGAACCGCCAGTTCGCTTGATGCAAAAGCAGAGAGACTTGGTGGAATCTCAAGATTCAGAAGAGGAGGAGCCAAGATTAAGAAAGAACTCCAGACATAAACAAAAGCAGGGCAGGTTGATAAAATCTCAAGGTCCAGAAGAGGAACAAAGATCAAAGAAGGATTCTACAACAGCACCTCATAGTCAGAAGAAACCAAAACCACCATCTCAAGTGGCACTGGCACCGATTGTATTGGTGGAATCTCAGGATTCAGAAGAGGAGGAGCCAATATTAAGAATAAACTCCAGACGAGCAGCAAATACACAAAAGAAAAAAATGCAGATCCGCTCAGAGGAATCTCAAGATTCAGAAAAGGATACAAGATCAAGGGAGGATTCTACAACAGCAGCAAATAGTCAGATAAAACCAAAAACACCATCTCAGTGGGCACAAAAACAGACTGGACCTATGAAATCTCAAGATTCAGAAGAGGAACCAAGATTAAGAAAGAGCACTAAGACTGCAGGTAATACTAACAACAAACAAAAACCACCATCTCAACCAGCACAAAAACAGCCTGGATCAGTGGAATCTCAGGATTCAGAAGAGGAGGAGCCAATATTAAGAATAAACTCCAGACGAGCAGCAAATACACAAAAGAAAAAAATGCAGATCCGCTCAGAGGAATCTCAAGATTCAGAAAAGGATACAAGATCAAGGGATGGTTTTACAACAGCAGCAAATGGTCAGATAAAACCAAAACCACCATCTCACTGGGCACAAAAACAGACTGGACCTGTGAAATCTCAAGATTCAGAAGAGGAGGAACCAAGATTAAGAGAGAGCACTAAGACTGCAAGTAATAATAAGAACAAACAAAAACCACCATCTCAACCAGCACAAAAACAGGCTGGATCAGTGGAATCTCACGATTCAGAAGAGGTGGAGCCAAGATTAAGAGAGAACAACAGACTAGAAGCGAATATACAACATAAACAAAAGCAGGTCAGCTTGATAGAATCTCAAGATCCAGAGGAGGAACCAAGATCAAAGAAGGATTCTACAACATCACCTCATAGTCAGAAGAAACCAAAACCACCATCTCAACCACCACAAAAACAGTTTGTATTGGTGGAATCTCAGGATTCAGAAGAGGAGTCAATAATAAGAATAGGCTCCAGACGAGCATCTAATACTCATAAGAAACTAATGCAGATTGGTTCTGCAGGACCTCAAGGTTCAGAAGAGGAACAAAGATCAAGGGCGGATTCTACAACAGCAGCGAATAGTCAGATAAAACCAAAATCACCATCTCAAACGGCAAAAAAACAAACTGGATTGGAAGAATCTAAAAATTCCGAAGAGGAGCCAATATTAAGAATAAACTCCAGACGAGCAGCTAATACTAAGAACAAAAAAAAAACGCCACCACATATGGCACAGAAACAGACTAGATCGGTGGAATCTGAAGATTCAGAACGGGAACTCTGGTCGAAGAAGAACTCTAGGCCTGCAGCTAAGAAACAGAAAACACCATCTCATCCTGCACAGAAACAGATTGGATCGGTGGAATCTGAAGATTCAGAATGGGAGCCCATATTAAAAAAGAACTCTAGGCCCGCAGCTAAGAAACAGAAAACACCATCTCATCTTGCACAGAAACAGATTGGATCGGTGGAATCTGAAGATTCAGAATGGGAGCCCATATTAAAAAAGAACTCTAGGCCTGCAGCTAAGAAACAGAAAACACCATCTCATCCTGCACAGAAACAGATTGGATCAGTGGAATCTGAAGATTCAGAATGGGAGCCCATATTAAAAAAGAATTCTAGGCCCGCAGCTAAGAAAGAGAAAACACCATCTCATCCTGCACAGAAACAGATTGGTTCGGTGGAATCTCAAGATTCGGAAGACAACGTCCTCTCAAGAAAGGTTTCCAGTCATCGGGTCAGCAAGCAGAAGAAAAAAGCCCTTAGTAAACCTGCTCCGAAAGGAAGACCACCCAGTCGCTCTGCCAAACCGAAAACTGGCCTAACAGGATCTACAGATGTAGAGAGGGAAGCCTCATCAGGAAAAGACTCTAGGCAAACCAGTGGTGGGAAAAAGCAAGCACCGTCTGATGCTACCATGTCAAGAAGAAAGGGGGTGTCTTCTCCTGACCAGGAACTACAGACAAATAATAAAGGGGAAGATAATATGGGAAATACGACAAGTCCTCAAAACAAGTCGAGTCTGACAAAAACTAAAAAGCAGACATTGTTCACTACGGACTTTGATAGTGATCCATCCCCTGAGGAGGATGACGAGGATGACTCATGGAGGCAACTGAGTGTGCATCGGGCTCCGAAAAGAGCCATTGTAGCCACTCCTGGTCCAGCTAGAAGGCACTTCCATTCAGCGACCTCCCGGGAAGGGTTAGCAAAGTCTGGACAGAAGAGTGAAAGACCACAAGGAAAATCTACAAGTCCTCAGAAAAAGCAGAGAGAGATTAGACCCAATGCAGAATCTGAAGGGAGCGATGAAGAAACTAATCAGTACAAAACTCCAGCAGACAAGAGGAAAGCCAAGGCGGGCAACAAAGAAAATGGCTCTGTAAATAAAGCTGAATCCCAAGGCGAACGACGGCAACATCCGCAGAAGATCGGCTCTGCTGGGAGATCATCGGAGAGGCGGGTGCCCCTCGATCCGTTTACAGCAATGAATCTAGAAGAGGAATGGACCGAGAAAGAAGTGCAGAGACTTTACAAGTAAGTAATAATGTTCTGTATATTTGTATTAGCGATATGACATTTGTAGGGTCTCCCGGGGAGACGTACCACCCTAGTGAGCAAAATGGCTGCATGTGATCTGCAAACATGCGCTGATTCAGATGGGGAAACGTTTGTGAACGTGCCCTTACCAACCAGATGGGATATATTTGACGTATGTGCACGATTTTTCCATGCCGCCTCTACCGCTAATGTAGTGCACGGGTCCTCGTCTAGTCACATGGCATATACGTATCACCAGAGGAGAAAGTGGATCCAGAAAAATCTTTAAAGAGGATGTACCATCAGGTACATCCTCTTTAATATGACACGTGGACAGAACGTCGCTGCCACGTCGAAGCCGGTGCCGCGGTCCATTTTTTAAACCGCAGCCCGGTCCCCATGTACGGCGCTGTTCTATCCACGGGTACCGGGCCAGGGCTGAAGCACAGGAGGCAGCCTGGCCTCCTCCCCTCCATGACGCGACTCCTTTTAGAATGAAGCCGCATCATGGAGGGGGGGGCACCTCCCACTGGGGGCGGGCTGTACACGGGTACCGGGCCAGGGTTGAAGCACAGGAGGCAGCCTGGCCTCCTCCCCTCCCTCCCCTCTATGACGCGACTCCTTTTAGAATCAAGCCGCATCATGGAGGGGGGGGGTTCCTCCCACTGGGGGCAGGCGGTACACGGGAACCGGGCACTGGCTTACCCGTGATGGCGCTGTTCTGTCCACGGGTCATATTAAAGAGGATGTACCTGATGGTACATCCTCTTTACTGCTTTATTCCATTCAAA